>NW_011500401.1:46285-64781 GCF_000495115.2 Populus euphratica
GGGATGAAATGCAACAATAGTTTTTGAAGAAGTGTTTGCCATCTCACAAAACAAAATCTTTCAAAAGACAAATCACCACTTACACTCAAAAACCACAAGAAACATTTTACCAATGTTGGGACAAGTATCGAGACTTGCTTAATACTTGCCATAATAACCATTAATATTTAACAAACCTATGGGTTTATGGTGAATGTGTAGTTGGACCCAAAGTTTGGCCATCTCTTTATCCTTTCAATTTCAGTTCTTAAGTTCATCAATCAATTCTTTCATTTATGTGATAGGCCTGCATTTAAAATGAATATTTACCATAAATTAAAGGTATCTTATATTATTAGATATCTTATTATAAAACATGCTTTAGTTAAGGAGTTATTGATACTTCAAGTGCAAAATGATGATATAAAACCTTGATAAAAATACATTTTTAAGTATCAATCAATAAGTATGGTACAACTATTACTATTCTTGAAAGTATGGTTCAAGAATGGTCTTCTAATTCTATACATGGAGAAACTAGTGGTTGTTTGATTGTGATGAAATCTTTTAAATTTATATTTATCTTATATTTGATGCATAAAATAATAAGGATTACTGATTTACTTTGTTGAGCTTTGGAGCAAAAATCTCTTGACATCTTAAATATAATGGATCTTGTATCAACTACTAAAGCATTGCTTCAAACTTTGGGAGATGCTGGATTTGATCTTCTCCTTGCAAATGTGCAATCTATTTGCACAAAATATGAGATGGACATACCACATATGAATGCTTCGTATAAAAAGCTTATAGGTCATTCATGTTAACAACAAGGTTCAGTGACAGTTTACCAACATTATTATTATGGTATATTTAACTCAACAATAGATTTTCAATTGCAAGAATTAAATTCTAGATTCAATGATGAGACAATGGAACTCCTTGTACTTAGCTCTGCTTTGGAACCTAAGAACAACTTTAAATCATTTAAAGCTGATGCTATTTACTAGTTGAGAAATTTTATCCTGAAGATTTCAATAAATAAGAGATGTATTATTTGATATCTCAGTTAGAGCATTATTAGATTGATATGATTCATCATGAGAGCTTTCAAAATATGTCTACCATTTCTGAATTATATCGAGGATTAGCTGAAACAAATAAATCGCAGCACTATCATTTGATTGACAGGTTGATTCGTCTTATTTTGACTTTGCCTATTTCCACTACCACTACAAAGTGGACATTTTCAGATATGAAATATGTTAAAATTATACTTCGCAATAAAATAGAAGAGGAGTTCTTAGCAGATTTTATTATGATTTATATTGAACAAAAGTTTGTTGAAGATATTGATTCAGATTCGATCATAGATGAATTCTATTCTACAAAACATCGAATGGTGCAACTTTAATAGTATAATTTATTTTCATTTTTATTTTGAATTTTATGTACTTTAAATTTTATTTTTTATATATTTTATGTTATGTATTTGAATTAAAACTTTATTATTAACTTGACAAATTTATATATCAAAGTAAATGATTAATTTTTAAAAATAATGTATGTATATTTATATCATAGTTTCTAACTCCTCCCCTGATCATCACAATCTCCATATGCAGATAGTTAATTGACAAATGGTTTCACAAAAATAAGACAATAAAACATGGAGACCCCATCTTCGCTTATCCATCAATCCCATGTTTCTTTCTCGCATCTTCTTTTTTGTTATTCTCTTGTCTTTATTTTCCATTTACACGGTTGAAAGTTTTATTCTTACCACACAAGTTCATAGAAGGTGTCTGATTTCACATTGTCATCACACGATTTTCTATATCTGCCCTAGCATTAAGACATTGTTTGTTAATTCATATAAACTTGAACAGCAGCTTTTTATTAGTAGTAAACATAGACGGGTTCCATCAACCGATTTACAATTTGTCTTATGTGCTTGTTATGAGGCAAAACAGTGTTAGATGCAAACCAAATGTATATTACAAGCAAAACTTTTAGTACTCTTAGGTCCATATAGGTATATTATATATGAAAAAAGGGTCCATATAGGTAAGGTACCCTTGCAACTTTTAGGAAACTTCATCATGAAATTCGTCGTAAATGTGAGCCAATTGAAGCTAGCAAGTAGTCAAGTCTAGCACAAGTTTGAGGTACCCACAATACCAGAACTTCTCCCTTATCCAGGACCACTTTCTAAAAGTGTACTGTTAATTTGGTGTCGACAATATTAGATTAGGGAAGCTTTTTAATGTTTTTGAGTCGTTGAATAAGATTTAATTGATTAGAAGAGGGTTATGCCGACAAGTACAATAGGGAAGCAGATATATTAATCGGATAATTTTAGGCGCCACCAGGAGTTTGCGCACAGAAATTATTTTAGCTAATTAACATATTCTTTTAATATTACATTGTTAACATATTCATCACGGCTTCCTCCTTTTCATTGCAAAATCTGCGTTGTAGGAATTATTCTCTTTGTAAGGAAGAATTTGGCTGACTTCGTCCCCTATATTATCTCACACAAACACAGTTGCAGAAGTCTTATTAGCACATTTTCGTGCAATAAAGAGCTTAAAGATGCTAATGCTTCCTGCATGTGAATAATTATACACTTGTGAATCATTGGGTCTGGATTTAAAATGACTCCATGTGCAGCGCACGATGGCTATCATATCCTGATTTTTGGTAGTGCCCGTGGGGAAGGCTGAATTCTAGTCATAAGTCTCGGCACTGGCTTTGTAGCTGGGGGTGGAGCCATCAACTTTACACGTATTTTAATGATGGTTTTTGAACAGCGTCTTCAAGAAGGGAACACAAAGTTCCCACCAAAGATTATTCATTTAGAGAACTTGATTACTATAATCATTATGAACGCTCTCCTGCTGTTAACTAACACTCTCCTTTAGCTAATGATTTTCTGTAAAGAGTGCTACTTAGCAAATTCTGTGGAAGCACACCGCTGTTGAGGTAATTGGACCAGTACAGGAGCCTATTTCCATCATTGAGATATCAGAAGGCACTTTAATTGCATAAACGCCCTCTTTATCTTTCCATATATAGAAGAATTAATCCATCCAAAGTTGAATTGATCATTATTAAAAGTTTTTCGATGCATTAATAAAATATCCAAGGTCCCAATTTATGAAATACTTGGATTGAAAGACATGTCATATGCCATGAAAACCACTCATGTGATTGAATGGTATGTTTTGCTTAATGAACAAGACTTACCTTTATAAAGAAAATGAATGCGTTTTAATTTGGTCTGTGGGATAGTCTGGCTTCGGAAAACTTGATATGAAGATATAATTCATATATTTAATTTTGCCATGAAATTGAAATTGAGTCACGAAAGTTAAGGGATATTGAATCATTGCTTATATAACTCCATATTCTTCTACAGCTAGAGTTGTAACTAAAGATATTAATGTAACCGACGATTCTGGCCTAAACACTATTGTAAGATACCATCACAGATCATGTATAGGAAAGGAGTATGAAATCTGGGGATTCAATCTTTATTTTGTTGGTACTCAATTTTAACCCCAAAAAAATCATAAAAAAACAAAAATATATAAAAAAAATTAAAATACAAGAGAATATACATGAAAAAAGATTAAAAGATTATTCAAGTTAGTGTTGAAATACCAAAATGACAAGTGGAAAAGCTAGAAAACCAACATCTATAAAATTAACAAAATAAATAACCCAGTTTTTAATCAAATGATTCACAATTAATTTTCTTAATCAAATGGTCCATAGTTATTTGTTTTGCCTCTGAGTTATTTTTACAAAGCAGCAAAAATTAGAGTGGTATAAATTAATTCTGAAATTCAATTATTGATTTTGGTATATGTTGCCTTCAAGCCAAAGAAATTATAATATAAATTGAGAGTGTGCGCTACCAAAAAGAAGGGGGAAATGGTATATTCAATTAGTTATTCAAATACTACTTATTTCTCACATTTTTATAACACTAGTTGCCACTAATAAAAGGAAAAGGATATTATGCCACACCGTGAACCTTCTAGTCCAACACACCCCACAATAAAATAAAAATGATTGAATTATTAGAAACAAAGGGAACCAGGCCTTCCATCATAGGTGACCTTCTTCCTCGTCACTGTCAAACTACCAGCTCCCCTTGCAGTTGTAATCAACGACAGCACCACCACCCAAGAACCAAGCAACAGCCAACAAATACTACTCCTCACACTCTTTTGTTTTTTCTTCCCATCACCAGCAACCACACATCTTTCTCTTGCCCTCCCTCATCAGTCTTTGAAAGACAAACACTCATGGTTATCACCACCCACAATGTTGGTCACCATTAAAACAACACCCTCAAGGTTTTTCTCTTAACCATCTAAAACCAACACCACCCGTGGCAGCCTCTTTACCTGCGTAGTGAACCATATTCCCTTCATTTTACTGTCATTGCCATCTATCTTCAACCATCCACGAAAGCAGAGGAGTAGCAAGAACCACCACGTAGGGAAAAACACCACCAGCACCGTGAGCCACCCCATTCCTTTCCAATCTTACTAACTGCTCCTCAGTAGCACCTAAACAATAGTGACTTACGAAGAAGAAACATTATAAGAAGTTGTTAACTAGGAAGAATAGATCTAAAAAATTAATTCAATCAGCAGTGTTGTGTGATTTTTTTATTTTTCAGTTCAAAATAGGATTCACCGTGAACAAAGGAAGAAAGAGGAGGAAACGTTGGTCCCGATCCACCAAATATTGATGCATGAGACCAACGCGCTGTCATTAATCCAACGCATGGTGATGGTGCATGAGACCCACGCGCTGTCATTAATCTAGCAATTTCAAAAACTTTTAATGTGCTTCTTGAGTTCCGAGTAATCTCTCTAATCTATTTTCAATTTTTAAAAAAATTATTTTGTAATTTTTTTTAATTTTTAGTATATAATTTAAATTATTGTTAGAATTTGAATTTTTAGATGTGTGAGTAATTAGTGAAAAAATGGTGCGTGTGCTCACCTTTGCATGTTATTTTATTTTGTGTTAAATAATTGTTAAAAAAATAAAAAATAAAAAAATTAATTAATTCAATGTTTTAATTGCATATGATTAAAAAAATGATTTTTTGCTTGTTACATATAGTCTAATCCTTAAAAAAAATTGCATTTTATTTATAAAAAAGAAAAAAAATGTTTTGCATTTTTTTTAAAATTGTATTTCCTTTTATTTTCATGGAATTTACAACAAGTTTGTAAAGTTTCTTAAAAATTTGGCCACTACTTCAATAACCCTAAGTTTTTTTCTCTGAAAATTAATTGTCAACATTCTTGTGTAAATGGTATACCTACAAGTAGGCTAGTATTTAAATATCAGGAGTTAACTAGAAAATTCTCAGAATTTTTTAATATTCACTTATTTTAATTGAAACTTTTGTCCCCACAATATACGAGTTGTGGGAAATATTTTCGCCTTCTAAGATAGGTGAACCATATTAGGTCATCTATATGGATTCTTTCTATAAAGATTTATTTGGGCATACGAGCCTATAATAAATTCGAGATGCTAGTTTTGTTCATGAGTGTAAATCTTTGTTATGAGTCATAAATAGATTATTGACTAAAAACACATCAACATCTTTAAACCACATTCAAACCACATAATATAGTTTACCTCAAATAATATGCGCTAGGGGTATTAATACCTTTTATTGTCATAATTAGTCTCTTACCTTGGATTTTCCGATAAGACTAGTCAACTTGGGTCTTCTAATGACACAAAACCAAACAACTAGATGGTGACTTATTGACCTCGACATCGCACGCTCACGTGCGATAATTGCATACATGAAATCTTAGGATTATAGCCTATATTATATATAAACTATTGTATTCCATGAAATAAGAAAATAAATCTTCATTCTTTCATGTGTTATTTGTTTTTATATGCTACTAGAGCCATAGACAAATGTCAATAACATCTTTTCTTCTTTTCTTCTTATTCATCAAACAAATCTCAACCTCATTTGATGCTTAAACAAACCAATTGTGTTTTTTAATCCCATATCATTCCTCAAAATCACTAAACTTAATTATCACAACTATCCTATTTGGAAAGCTATCATGGTTCTATGTGTGGAAAGCTAAAAGGTTTTTTAGCTATATACGGTACTCTTAAATAACCATCAAAATAAATAACTAATGATAATAAAATACAATCTTTTAATTCACTGTTTTATATTTGGAAAACTCAAGACAACTTAATTCTTAGTTGTCTCAATTAATTCCTCTCTTGCTGATGAAGTTCTTGCACAAGTTTCTAACTACATAACTTCTCATTAGGTATGGCAGGCTCTTACCCTGCTTTTGCATTTCAATTTAGAGATCAAGCAATCCAGATATGATTTCAATTCTCTATAACCCATAAAACTAATCAAATGACAAGTGGATATTTCATAAATATTAAAACACTTACAGATAATCTTGTCATTACTGGACAACCTTAAAAATCTGATGATATTATCATATAGAATCTTGTTGGTTAAGGACTCGAACACAACTCTCTTGTAACCACAATCTCTTTGCTTGTGATGATTCACTAACATTGAAAGAGGTTTACTCTATCTTACTTAATTGTGATGCATATATTCAGCACCACTCCAAATATGTTCTTATCTCTTATGCATCAATTCATGTTGCTCCACGACAACCACCTCTTTATGAAAATCATGATCATTGAAATTTCTTTTAAATAAATGGCAAGAGGTGTAATTTTAGCAATCATCTAATATACAATATTTGCAATCTTAATATTTATGTTGAAGAGTACATTGACATTGATCAAATTCAAGTTAGTGATGGTTCAAGTTTATATATCACTAACAGTTGTACCACTTTTTTATCCATTTCTTCAAAATCCTTTGTCATTGACAACATTCTTATAGTCCTTCAAATAACAAAATTTACTAATGATTGTTATAACATATTTTTGGGTTATTTTTCAAATTCAATTTTTCTTCCTAATATATATATATATATATATATAGAAAGCACTTAGAAAATGACTAAAAATTAGTAAAGGAGATTTAAAAATACGAGGATTGAAATTTGATGATATATTGTTAACTGATGAGAGCCTGATTGACAATGAAAATCAATTTGAGGAAAAAATATCTAGAATCATATGTTTATTGGACTTAATTAAATTTATTAAAGGTTTAATTGAGTTTGATCACAAGAAAATTTAATTTTGAAGTCAATTTGGGCTTTAATTGAAAGAAATTAAAGTTTTGAGGTCAAAATATAATTTTGAGAGTTAATTTAGTCAAATTAGGAGCTTAATTGTATAAATATTGAAATTTGATGGTTAATTAGAGACTTAATTGAAGAAATCTGAAACCAAGGACCAAACTGAAAAAGATGTGTAAATAGAAGGACTGAAATTGACAAAAGTAGGGATTGAATTGAAAAAAATAAAAGTTTATTGATCAATCGGGGGTCCAATTGCATAAATTCGAGGTCGATGATTGAATTTGACAGAGATGTAATTGAATTGATTTTTAAAATCAAATTACAATTGAGGACTTGATTGAACAAATTACAAAATTAAGAACTGATTTGGACTCTAACATGTTTTTAGCACCATTTCTTTTTAAATGAAACCGTGTATTTTATCCAAAACAACTTTGTTTCATCCATTGTTTAAAAAAAAAAAACAAATGCAAAGCCCCAAAATGATGTCGTTTTGAATTGCACTGTGGGTCTTCTTCTTCCCCTAGACGTGCAAGGCAGGGGGAGAAGAAGAATTTTCTCCCCTGCTTTTCTCTTCTACTCTTTTTCCATGAAAACTTTGAAAAGACACCAACCACAACCCCACTTGCCTCTGACTCATGGCCTACCATGGGGCGTGAAAATTAAACGAAGGGGATGTACGCCTTAGGCGATCTTGGGGTGGCTATATAGTGGCCGCCTTGGCCACCCTACCGCTGCACCACAACTAGGCAAGGATAGTAGGTCTCTCCCTCTCCCCCTGTTTTTTGCTTATAAATACAGGGGAGAGAGGTGATAGGAAAAAAAAAAGGCAGAAAACAAAAATGGAGGCAAAGAAGAAAAGGAAAACAGAGAGAGAAAGAAAAAAACAGGAGAAGAAATGGTGAGAACCGTCACCGCCAGCACCTCCACCGCCGCCAATAACGTCGTGAACCGCCATAGGTCAGCCTCCTTCCCTTTCCCTTTCTTTTTTTCTGGTTTCACCACTATTCACGCTACATGTGAACAATTAAGAGATTCATTGTTTAATAGATCGAGTCTAGCCCAATTCTTAAAAAAAAAATCAACAATTTCTTTTTTGAAAAATTATAATTTTTTCCATGTATTTTTCTATTAAATTTTGCTTAGTATTGATTTGTGTTTTTATAACATAAAAATACAAATCCTATTTTAAAATGTAGGGTTTTTGTCAAAACATTAAAAATATATATTTTTGTTTCATACATACTGCCAAGTCTTTCAAAAGTTAAAAATCATATTATATTTTCATACAACAAAGAAAAATTCAAAAAATATGTTTTAGCATGCATTTTGGCTTTAATAACCAGTTTCTTAAAGTCATGAGAATTTGGCCAATATTTCAAAAATTTCAAAAAAATATTTTGTCTTGTTTTAGTATTAAGGATTATAAATTTATACGTAAAACGTATTCCTGATATTAAAAAGATATTTCTTTTGACAACATAGAATAGTTAGGTTTTTACCTATAGATAGAACGACAATTAGAAATCGCAACAAAACCTTAGATTTTATCATACAACAAAACAATGCAGCTTACCTTAAGTAAGGCGTAGTTGGGGTGCTAATACCTTCTTTTTATATAATAAGTCTCTATACCCGATCTCTAAGATCAATTAGGGTTTCTAGTGACTAAAATACTAGGTGGTGACTCCCATTTCATTTTCCACTAATAAAAGACAAGAATTCCTTGTCTCTTTATATTTGCTAGATAGATACAATACCTTGAAGGTGGATGATTGTCGCAACGCCGCACACGTTTGACAATGATAATAATGTTTTTATATGTTCCATGACACTTTCTTTTTCATTAAAGACTACTTGAGGAATTTCATGTATCAAGGTCATACAAAAGATGTGTTGTATTACTTTTTGCTGCCTCTCCAACAACTTAATCCTTATACATTTATTGGTGTTCATATTGTAATTTTTAATTGGAATCATAGATTGGAATATGCATCCTCTCATATTTTCAACCAATATTGAACTCAAACAAAATTCTTATTGCATTTAATAAAAGGAACACTATTTGCCTTGATTGTGAGATGACCAAAAGCCATAATTTACCTTTTCATAAATCTATTCATCATGTCATCAAACCTTTAGAACTTATGTTTTCATATGTATGGAACCTAGTGTAGTTGTTTCTAGTTATAATGCAAGATATTATGTGTGTTTTTTGGATTATTACACCAATTTTATTCGTCCATTTCCAATAAAAAAAAATTTAAAGTTGAAAATATTTTTCTTTGATTTCATAATTATGTGTAAAGGCATTGTAATAGCAAAATTAAAGTGGTTCAAACTGACTAAGGCAGTAAATTTCACCATCTAAATAATTACTTCAAATCTTGTGGTATTGAATATTGTATTGCATCCCTTTATATTCATTAATAAATGTGTTATTTGAAAGTCATCATCGTCAAAATGTTAAAATGAGTCTTGCTTTATTAGCTCACTTAAATCTTCAAGATAATATTGGGAATATATATTTCAAACAATAACATATATCATAAATCAATGACCTATAAAAGTTTTGAAGAATCAATCATCTTTTGAAAAAATCTACCAAAAAAAGCAAAATTATTACTTTGTTTTATGTTTTTAGTTGTTCTTGTAGCCTAATTTATGACCATACAATCATTATAAAATTGATTTTCTCTGAACAAAACTTACATCTTTTTGGCTTATAGTCTCTCATATTAAGGTTACAAATGTCTTAACTTATTTAGAGAAAGTTTCTAAACACGTAGTCTTTGATGAATCTTAATGCATTGAGATGCAATATCAAAACATAGATAACCAAGGTGCGAGGTAACCAAAAAACACATATAGAGAGGAACAAAAATCCAATTTATAATTATTGTATGGATGCAAAAAAGAAAAGCAAAGACACCTAAAAGTATGTTAAAAATGATAATTAGGAGACCGTTGAAACAAACAATCAAACGGAGATCGATGGGCAAGAACAGGGGTAGGGATGCGATTTATAAGATAAACAAAGGTTTCAAAAGCATAATTCCAAAATCAGAATGGTGCTTTACATTGCCCTATAAGAGTAAGTCCTCTTGCCACAATATGCTTATGACGACACTCTACTGTGCCATTTTATTCATGAGTACGAGGACAAATCAAACAATGATGGATATCAATAGTCTTAAAGAAGGTGAACAGTTTGCGATATCACCGCCTCAATTAGTTTGAACAGATTTTATTTTTAATGAAAATTAACATTCAATGAGAGTCTGAAATTGATGAAAAATAGAGTAAACATTAGACTTGGCAATAAAAGGATAATACCATACATATTTTGTAAACAAATATAACAAAATAATGATAGACATCTGAAGAGAAAAGAGGAGCAAGACTCCATACATCACTAAAAATTAATTCAAGTGAAGCAGAAGTTTGTGACCTATAGGTCCTAAAGACAAATACAATGATTTTCCTAAAGGACAACTTTGATATTGAAAATTAAGATGTTTATTGTTACAAATGATCTTATTTTTCGAGACTAACAATTAAAAAATACAAGTAGGATGACCTAGTCAATGATGCTATAAATCAGTAGAAAGCAGAGGTTTTATGATTGTAGGAACATGAAGAACATTAAACAAGGTGAAAAAATGATGCGGTGTATATATTTTTGTATGACCGATACGAGATATGGAAAGACCCTTACCATCACCAACATACAAATTATCATTACCAGTATATGGTTCTAAGGCAACTAAGGTTGCAAGATCTGGTGTGACGTGTTGATTGGCACCAATGTCCAGAAACCAATCGGCGAAACCTATTGAGGGGAGATTACGCAGAGTTAGATTTATAGAAGGCTGTTGGCCGTAACCCCACTATTGAAGTTGAGGACAGTGGGGAGTGGTATGGCCAAAAGTTTAGCAAAACTAGCAGCGTGGATTTTACCCCCCATTACGCTACTAATTTCCTTGCCAATTACCTTGTCTGCTGTCACTAAAGGAGGTGTTATGGAAGCTACAATGATATGGTCTAAAGAGAGCAGACCGATTGCCTCTACTACTAAACTGGTTGGGACACCAACTGCCATTGAAACAACCCCTATTACAACCAAAATTGCTAAAGGTCTAGCATTGAGCATCAAAGGAAAACGGTGGGGTATTGTGTGTGGACAACAAAGGAGCATGTATAGCAACAAATCCTATGGATGGATGGGAAGATTTGTGAATAAATTCATGTGTGAGAAGATGACTGTGAAAATTTGTATACAATAAAGGTTTGGCCTTGGTCACAAGGCTTGTTACCAAGTCTTTAAACTCTTCCTGAAGACCACAAAACACATATAAGTTGAAATCCTCAAGCGAAATAGGTCAGCCAGCAGCGACTAACTCATCAAACAAAGCCTTAGCTTTTTGTATAAATTGAGTTACTAATTCATCACCTTGTCGATCTTGAAGGGAGCCATGAAGTTGCATAATATGAGAGTTTGACGTGGAAGCAAAAGCTTGCTCAAGTGTGTCCTAGGTAGAACATGAAGTTTGGCAGCCGACAACAAGGTGTGGAACTTCCATGGATAGTGAAGAAAGTAGAGCACTCAGAATAAGTTGGTCTTATTATTTCTAGCAAAGAAAGAGCTGATTTACTTGAAGAGAGGTACCATCGGCAGCCAGAACATGTGGAGATGGACATGTGTGGGAGCCATTAACAAAGCTAAAAACTCCTTGACCTAGGAGATACGGCATCATCTGCATACGCCAATATAGATAATTGGTGTTTGTTAATTTAAGGGAGATGACTTGATGAGTGTAAGAGTGAAATATAATAGCAGCAGCAATAATGGCAAAAACTACATCAGACGCAGGCTGCAATAAAAGAGTATTATAGGGGTTGAAAAGGGCATGACCACCAGCAATAGGTTATGGCCACGGTAGAATAGAAGCAGAGGAAGGCATAGGAGCTGCGGTAGGAGAGGAAGCTTGCACCGCTGGTGCTGTAGAAGAAGAAGTAATAGGCGGTTGTTCCATTGTAGAGAGAGTTGTGATGAAAGTGTTTTCGTTAATTTAGGGCTTTGACACCAAGTTGAAAATAATAGAATGTCTTAAGTTGTGTCTCAGTTAACCTTTCTATATGTGTGTGTGTGTGTGTGACAAAACACGGCAATAATTATAAGAATTACATTATTAGAATAATTCTACATTAATTTTCTATTCAAATATATACATGCTATACATTCTATGCTATACATTCTATTATACAACTGATTGTGAAAACTAAAGAGGAAGTGTTGGTGGGTACTATATTTTTCATAACTACAATCTCATTTCATGGAGTTGTACTCCGTGTGTGTGTAGTAATTCATAATGTGTGTGTGCATATATATATATATATATATATATATTGAATTTGTTACATCTCTTTTGACTGTTATTATCATTAGATTAATTATGGTAATTCATAATGTGGCCTCATTAAACTAGAGTTATCAAATGATGAAAAAGCAAGATGAGCAGGAGGGTAGAGCGGGAAATGAAGAAAAGACATTCCACTTCCTTCTAAAGACAACCGACAGTGAAACTCCAAATCCAGGACCACTTGTGTTTTGCGATGTGAATTAAAGTGAGTGCTTTCACATTGTACGATTATATTACATCCCCTCGAAGATCCTGCCTGTTCTGTATCATCTTACGTACACCAAAAAATTAAATAACTGGCCAACAAAGCGAATAACAATAATCTTCTGAATTTTCTAAATTAGATTCCCATGTTTCTCACATTGGTCAACATACACATATACTCTACCAAAGAATAAAAATCTGGCTGTCTTTCTTTAGCTGTTCCACTAACTCAAAAGAATTCTCACCATCTTTTCTTTTCTTGTTTTGGATTGTTATAGATCTAAGAAGAAGAAAAGATGATTCAAGAACTCTTAGGAGGTGCTGGCTTAATTGGCGGACAGAGGAAAATTCCCATCAATGCGACCATTTTAGATCAAGGCGCTCCTTCACCATCTCCATCATCTTCCACAACGACGACTACTTCAGCTACTAATTCAACACCTTCAGCGCAAGAAAAATTGAGATGCCCTCGATGCGATTCTTCAAACACGAAGTTCTGTTACTATAACAACTATAACCTCAATCAGCCTCGCCACTTCTGCAAGACTTGTCGCCGGTATTGGACTAAAGGTGGTGCGCTTAGAAACGTTCCAATTGGAGGTGGATGTAGAAAAAACAAGAACACAAGCGCATCAGCCTCTGTTGGAAAATCTGGCACAAGTAAGATAAAAACTATAGCATCTGAGATTGGAAGATCAGGTTTTGGAAATGGGTTTGACCACGAGCTTTCATCAAGCCCCATCATGCGGGCTTCACCACAGAATTCTCATATTTTTGCTTTACTTAGAGCCACCCAAAACCCTAACCCTAATACACCATGTAATTCGATTTCTGTGAAGCAGGATGGGTTTTTGATTGGAAAGCATATGATAAGTGAGCCAGCAGTTGAAACAGCTGCTTTGAATGCTAGAATCCTAGGCCTGGACCCTATTAGTCAAGTTTCTTCTCTTGGTCTTTGTAGCCCTTCTTGGAAAAGCAATCAGCACCAACAAAATCGCTTCACTGTTGGTGAAGCTCAAAACTCGGGGATACAAGAACTGTATCAAAGGCTTAGATCATCAACAAATTACAATACTGATAACCCATCAGCAATAGTTCTAAGCAATGTGACCACTTCATCATCAACCTCAACTTCAACTTCTTCAACCATTTTGGAGTCTGCTCCAGTTGCTGGAGGTGAATTCGGTTACTGGAATCAAGCTTTTTCATGGTCTGGTCTTCCAACAACTAACGGTCCATATCCTTAAGAACACTTTTTATCTTTTAGATCTCCTTTGTTGTTTGGGGTGTGGTATAAGAATATGGTCGTAAAATCAGTATTTCCTTTCCCTTTCTTTTATTGTTCCCGATTATCTGTGTTTTGAAGTTTGCTTAACTTGTGAGGACGTACCGAGGATCAACATGTACTGAAAATATAAATATCAATAATTGGCTTTAAATCCATCTTCATATAAATCATCTTTCTTTACTTTAAATTTAGGATTCAATAGTGCACTGCCTAGTTTGTTACAAGGTTCCAAACAGTTATTAACCTTGTAAAGATGATGCAAAGATTTTAGGCAATTTATAGTCCATCTGTTCTTGCACTCTGAGAATAATAAAATTTGATTTAGTTTATCATCTTTGTTAACTAAAAAACTGTACAAGCTTTCCTTTTCATAAATATTAAGAGGTGGAGGTGAGGTGCAAGGTGGTGGTATGGTAGTCTGTAGGGTGGCACCTGCAGATTCTTTTAATTGTTACGAGAAAGTGATCAAAAGTTTAAATATTAAAAGCAATTTGATTCTCACAGTTGGGAAGAAGGATTCCTCTTGCAGCCTTATGTCAAAGGCTTCTGTCCGCCTGCTCTGTACTGCTTCTGAGTAATTTGTCTAGATTTATTCCCTTCATCTTGCAATGGAAATGCTCACCACCATCACCTCTCCCGCTCCCACTCCCTCCTGGTTCCCTGCCTCCCTCCCTCTCTCACATACAAACGCCCGTGCAACCATACATTAGCTAACGTGCATATATAATTAACTATCTTTTGATACCTTATTTTAGTTTTGAAGTGATAGAGTATGCCATGCATGATAATAATCAAATGAAGGACTTCTAATATGTCATGAGCCCTCCACCAAACTTGATTGGGGTTTCTTAAAAAACTAGAAAACTTTTGCGTACCTATAAGTCTTCTATACTATATTCTTTATCGTATCTATTTTCAACCCATCACAACAAAATTATATTTTAATTACATTTTCTTAAAAACTCCACTAAAAATGCCGCTATAAATATATTTTACCATGAGATTTCACAATTGCTATCATTATATATTTAATTATCGGTATTTAACATAACTTTAGTTGCAATTATGATTATCTTTACAGATATTAAATCTAAGGCATTTATACCCAGTGCTGCTTATTTTAGTACCATTTAGTGTTAAGGAGTTTAGATCTAATGTAGTAAAATCCATCATGATTGCTACTTAAAGTTCATATGTATAAATAAGAAAATTCCTTAAAGAGCTCATACTTTCATTGTTTATTGTGAGGTTGTTTTTTCTCTCTATCTTCAGTTATCCATTTTTTTTACCTTTCAATTAATGTTTTGTTGATTGGGGTCAATGAAAGGTACCCAAAATGGCAGAGTGGGAAATCGATCAGTGGTCTCGTAATGAGAATCCAAGAGGCTGGTACTTCACAAAAAAGGATTAAAGTTGTGAGGCACAAGAGAAAGAGACTTGAAGAGGAAGAAGAGATAAAAAAGAAAAAAAAAAGGTAGAGTAGTTGCAAGCTGAGTTAGAAGCTGAAAAGATATCCAAAGCCTCATTAGAACAACAATTTCTAGAAGAGAGAGCTGTGAGGAAGAAAGTTGAGAAAAAGTGGTGATGCTAATGTTGAGTCAAAAAGGAATGTAATGGTTCAAGCATAGAAAAAATAAGATAATAAAAAAGAAACCTGAAGAGCACTAGGAAAAAGTGGCCATAAGAACCCAAACAGAATTAGACATAAGGGTAAAAAAGTTAGAGAGGCTAAAGACTAACTAATGGATACTGATTATCTGGCGGCAAAAAATATATAACTAGGCTATACAGTTGTGTTAGGGACTTCAAAGCTGAGTTAAATGCCAAGAATGCTAAAATACAAGAGAAAAACTCAGAATTAATTAAGGTAGAAGATAGAGTAGTTTTGGCTAAAGAAATAGTGACTTCTCTGAAAAAGTAAATGATAGAAGCGCAAAAAATGCTGAAAAAGCACATTAAAAACATGGACACTAAAAACAACTTCTTGGTATATGCCAACCTAACCATTACTCACAACTTGAAACTCTACAAGCTTAGATTAATTGAGCTACTATTAAAGTTGATTGATTAGTATTTAAAAATATATTTTTATCAAAGTTTTATATTATTATTTTATACTTGAAATATCAATAACTCCTTAGTTAGAGCATATTTTATAATAACATATCTAATAATATAAGATATCTTTAATTAATAGTAAACGTTCATCTTAAATGCAGGCCTATCATATAAATTAAAGGGTTAATTAATGAGTTTAACTACTGAACTTGAGAAGACAAAGAGAGGGCTAAGCTTAAAAAAGATATGTTGGTTCAATCTCAACTCGAACATTATTCAGTTATTGGATCATAACTAGAGCTGTAGAACTTGGATTTAGGTTTGCTCTATGTGGATGGAAAGCTAAGACATAAGCTTAAAAATTTCATGAAAAGTCTAAGATTTAAAAAGGTTGTTTTCAAGTTCAAATTGTAGTAACAATGGAGAAGTCCGAATCGGTCTTACAACTTAGACATTGTTCAATGATCATCCCATATCGAGTCGGTCTTACAGCTTAGACATTGTTCAATGATCATCCCATATCTCGAGTTCTAGAAGTCCAAATACATCGATGTCTTTTTGTTGGAAAGCTAAGCAATTTTCTAGAATATTCATGAGGTCAATCTATTCAAATTCTGATGTTATCGATAACGGTTTGTTCAGACAAAAAGATAAGGATTATTACTAAGTCAAGATGTGGTCACCTACTCAACTATTAGTCAATAAATCAATAGTTCTAAATTTTAGTCTATAAAAGAAAACATCTATCATGCATTTAGGTATCTTAGTTTTCAGATCAAGATCATGCTCTTTATTTTTTTCTTTATATTTTTGTAATGTTTAAGTTTTATTTCATGTTATATTTTCCTTAATCTCTTGTTTATGCTTTTCATTTTCTTTACTATACTTATATTCTTATAGTGTATTTATGTTTCTCTTCTTCATTATGTTTAGCTAAGCTTATTATATCAATGTGAAAAAGTTTCAATAATTGTGTTAGAATAGGTATAATATAAACTCAACATGAACTTTAATGTTTATATCTAAGAAAGTTTGTTATTAACATATCTAAGAACTTTAATGTTATAATATAACCTACACGTGTATTATGGAAGGAACTTGATTTGTTGTTAACATAAGTTAACATCATGAATTCCTAACAATATTTAAAATTTTGATATTACTTAAATAAAATAATTAATATGATCATGTTAAAAATTTATAATGAACTATTAATGTTAAATCATTCAATTGGAACCTCCTTTATGTGTGGTTTCCAGTTGAGTAATAAAAAGAGTTTATACTATACTTGTTTGAAATATCATTAGTGGATCCTCTAACCTTAACAACTATTTTTATTATTGTTTAATCCCCAAATTAGTCCTACATCTCAAAGTCTTCATCATCGTCGTCGTCATCATTGTCGCACGGCGTCTAGCGGTCGATTTTTCATTTGTTTGATTTGATTTGTTGGGAGTCGCCATCTAGTATTTTTAAAAAGCTTAGAACCAAATCTAACATTGTTGATGTTCAGCCTGAGTTAAAGTCCTTTATTGAAAGGTTTAAGTTCCAAATAATAGATTACAAGATGTTGGTAAAATCAAGATCCATATTTCCAATATGCAAGTTAAACCATTTAATTATGAAGATTCCTTGACTTTTTAAACTCTACATTCTTTACCTAATTAAAGTCGATACGTTCTAGATAAAAAAAGTTATCAACAAGTTCCAAATTTTTACCTTTCAAAAACAATATATGTGTGACACATAACAAAGTTGTTAAAGACTTCAAAGCTATTGTTAAATCCCTAACCAACACCACAGAGTAACGTATTTCATTCTTTACATATAGTGAAAAGTTATAAAAGATTCCTTGACTTTTTTTTTGCAACTCTACATTCCATACCTAATGAGAGTCGATACGTTCTAGATAAAAAAAGTTATCAACAAGTTCCTAATTTTTACCTTTCAAAAACAATATATATGTGACACATAATCAAGTTGTTAAAGACTTTAGAGTTATTATTAAATCCCTAACCAACACCAAAGAGTGACTGACACGACCAAAAGATTGATGTCTTCTTCCAAGTGTAGGAGTGTCGAAGCAATAAATAATCTGGCAAGACCGGGGTCGAATCATAGGGAGGTTAATTGTATAAATTATAAATAACAATAATATAATAACAACAATAACAACAACAATAGTAACAATAATTACAATAATAATAAAAATAATAGTAGTAGTAGTAATAGTAATAGTAATAGTAAATAATAATAATAATAATGAAGAAGAAGAAGAAGAAGAAGAAGAA
>NW_011500401.1:65658-72374 GCF_000495115.2 Populus euphratica
AATTTTGACTTGAAAATGGCCTTTTTAGATCTTGGGCTCCATATGAAAGTTGTAGACCTATGTCTTACCTTTCCATTCATATAAAGTAGATCTAAATCTGAGATCTAGAGCTCCATATATGACTCAATTACCAAATAATACTCCGATTTGGATTACACCGGTATCTCTTTTCTAAGTTTGGCCATCTCTTTGTCCTTTCAATTTCAGTTCTTAAATTCATCAATCAATCCTTTCATTGATATGATAGGCCTACATTTAAGATAAATATTTACCACAAATTAAAGGTATCTTATATTATTAGATATGTCATTATAAAATATGCTTTAGTTAAGGAGTTATTGATACTTCAAGTGCAAAATGATGATATAAAACCTTGATAAAAATTATACTTTTAAGTTCTAATCAGTAACATATTTCATTCTTTAAATATAGTGAAAAGTTATAAAAGGTTTCCATTCATTATTAAAGTTATTGATAGGTCACTCTATAGAGAGTCTAGAAAATTTTAGAAGATAAGAACAATAAAGTCTTCTATAATTAATTTCTTTTAATACAATGACCTCCTCAATTCTCTCTAGAGAAGTGTGGACATCTTGGATAACAAGGTTATAATGAAGAATTATTTTATGAACCCATGTTCATTTTCTAAAGATTAAAAGGCAATTGTTAATGCTCTTTGATTAATGGATGGAATTGTACAATTTTTATGAAGAAGTATAATATGTATTAGGGATTTTTCTTACTTGGTTTGTGAGAACCTATCTTTTACAAAGGATTATATAAGCCAAAATAAAGTTTATTGATGAAACTTAACCTTCAAGATGAAATTAGTATTCACATAAAATTGTTATAAAGTTCTTATTCCATTGCTGCCAGAATTTATATAAGCAACTTCTAACATTAATAACTAATAAAATAGGGGGGAAAAGTTACAAAACATTACAAACACCAAAAGTGGAGATGACTAGCTCTTCCTTCTAGATTAGGAATCTAATAACTACTTCAACTCTAAATGTCATTATCAATTAAGAAACTAATTATTGAAAACAATATAAACTGAGATAAAAGATCTCTAATAAGATAACACGAGCTCATAACAACTCCCTCTTTAAAGAGATGCATTGTTCTTAAGTTAGTAACTAAAGGCTTGTATTTCATGATTGCCAAATCTTCATAAATAGCTTAAATTAGGGTAATCCCTGCAAATGGATGAGGAATTTTTATTTTTTTATGCTTATGATGATCCAGAACTACTTGAGTTTTAGGACAAAAAACTTCATCCTTGGTGCTTACCATTAGAAGCTCACTCTAAACTTGGATCTTTTCTCTAGTTTTTTTCTTTAATGGTGAGACATAAAATTCAAGATGGATTTAAGCTTTCTCTTGGCAATTCTAGCTTGTAAAAGACTATAACAATAAATTGCAAAAACTTAAAATAGTCCATAATAAATAGCTGAAAGTTTAAAATTATTTTTTATAAAGACTAACATTTTTCTATAAGGTTGTAACCTTAAATATACCCAATCACCAACAAAAAAAATCTTTTTCATTATTCTTTGAGTCATAAACATGCTTTATTCGTACTCGAGCTTTTTTAATTTATTTTTTTAACTCTATCAAATTTTTGTCTTTATTTGACATCTCTTGCTCAACTACATCAATCCTTGTTATATCAGGAATATATGTATGTGGAGTGGGAATATCTCATCCGTATACTTTCTCAAGAAGGACTTAATTATTAAATGCTAACTAGTGTTGTAACAACATTCATCCTATGCCAACCATTTACTTGGTTCATTGCTTTATTCAGTTTGTAAATGATATGTCAAGCTAAAATTGAATTGTGTGTCATTTAATCTAAATAGCTCTTGCTAGAATAAACTTCTAAAACTTAAATCTCGATCATGTATAATTGGTTAAGGCATCTGGTGTAAAAAAAAAATCTAGATAGAAAAAAATGTGCAATCCTATTTGTGATATTGATAAATATGCATAATTTGATAGGTTATTAACTACAACAAACATAATCGATTTTCCTTGTGAAAATGGCAATCCATCAATGAAAACATTAATATATCCTCTCAAATATGATATGGTATTAGAAATGATTGCATAAACCTTTCTAAAGCTAAATGTTCCACCTTGTGACGTTAACAAATATCATAATTCTTGATATACTCTCTAACTTGCCTCTTCATTCCCTTCCAATAAAAATGGAGTGAATTTGATATAAGGTTTTCAAGTTTATATATACTATAATAGAATTGGCCTCTAATATCACCACAAAAAGAAGAGTCAATGGCCAAATAGATTTTTCTTTAAAGATTAAAATTCCATCTTGAATCCTCCAAAGACCAACAACCTCACCATCTTTGACCAGTTGAACTAGATGTTGTAAAGATGGGTGGGATAATGTCTCCTATTTGATTGCCTCTACCTAGGTTGATAAATATGCATAATTTGTTTGTTGTAGTTAATAACCTATCCCACAAAAAGAATAGTCAATGTCTCCTATTTGATTGCCTCTACCTAGTTTGGAATGAAAGAGAAACTACTCTAATTTCTCCCACTTGATGTTCATCTTTCTCATCTCTTATAGTGATATGTTAGCTATAAGATTCTCCTCTTCTTTTTTATATTTGATAACAACATCAAATCATATTAGCTTGTAAAGCAATTTTTATTGTGTATCTATATGAGTTTTTCGATCCAATAAGTATTTGAGACTTTACTAATTAATACACATAACAAACTACCTTCCAATGAGATAATAATGCCATTTTCGGATGGTAATAACAAGTGTTAGCATCTTCTTCTTGTATATAGACAACAATAAATTTTCCCCTTGAAAAGTGTGACTATAGAATAAAATAGCCTTTCCTATTTCAAAAATACACTAACACTTTTAATAGATGCATCACACTCAACTATGAATTATTTTATAAAATCAAGACAAAGACCGGTGTAGCAGTTATGACTTATTTGAATTTTTGTAATTTTGTTTCAGTTGTTGTACACCATAGGAAATAATATTTCTTGAGCATTTTTATGAGAGCAAAAATTATTTTACCAAAATTATGGATGAATTTTTGGAAATATCTAGTAAAGACAAGGAATCCTCATAATGAATTTGGTGTTTTAGGTTTTAGTCACTCAATATTGTTGTAATTTTATCTAGATCCACTACCACACATGTTTTGGATGTAAAATGGACTAAGTACTTAACTTCCCCTTAACTAAATTGATATTTTTCAAGCTTAACAAAAAAGTTGATTACCTTTTAGTACAAAAAATGTAATCTCAAGATACCTTAAATGGTTATCCTAAGTCTTACTATAAATTAAAATATATTAAAAAAATAAGGATAAACTTCCTAATATAGTCTGTGAACACCTCATTTATGATAGCTTGGAAGGTCGATGGTGTTGTTGGCGAAACTGATTGATATGACCAAGAACTCATAATGTTTTTGATAAGTGTGAAAAATTATCTTTCTCTCATCAATTGGATACTTAAAAATTTGATGATATCTTGAACACCAGTCCAACTTTGAAAAAATCCTTACATCATGTAGTTGTTTTAGAAGCACATATATCATAGAATTATGGAACTTATCCTTGATAATGACTTTATTCCAATATCTATAGTCAATACATATACACCACAATCCATCATGTTTTTTACCAAAATAAGTAGAGAAAAATAGGGTAGTTACTCATATGAATCATTTTAGTTAACAATAATTCTTATCAATTTGACCTTTCTAGAAGTAGGGATACCTATAGAATATGAGCTTGTCTAAAAAGTAATAAAATATGATGGTCTTGCTTAAAGTGAGGTGGTAAGCCTTTTGGCTAACTAAAGAGCTCCTTATAGTTATTTTATAATGGTTCCATTGATAAAGGAGTAAAAGAGTTACCTATCTTTTTTGATAGAACTCTCATCATTAATAGATGCAAAAAAACCCTTTATTTTATTATCACTTATTCTAGTTGGTGATTACTGAACATTTTATTATCTAGTGTGGATAAGTCTTGCAATGCCACTTCTTTATTGTTCACAATAAACCTTATCTGTAATTTAAATAGATCCTAAATAATGGGTTCCAAGTTGTATAGCTACCAAATCCCTAACATCACATCATATCTTTCTAGAGGCAACAAATAAAAATTAATAGAGAGGGGATTCCGTTATAGAGTAAATAGAACCTGAGTATATTTACCTAGACTAACTAGTTTTTTTCCCAAAGGCCACCATGACATCAAACTTTCCTTCCAACATTGGTTTTAATCCTAAATTTTTTGTTATTATTCCACTCATAAAGTTATGAATGTTGCCTAAATTCACAAGTAAAAAAATCATTTTTTTCCTTAAAAAACCTCTAACACGCATGGTTTAAGGTGCATATGCTCTATTAATAAGGTGAAGGGAGATTTATGGTGTTTCACCTAAATCGTTTAATTCATCTTCTTTCATTGGTATATCACCATCACTCTCTTTCATGCAAGCTTTAATGATGAACATTTTTTTTTCAATAATGTCTATGAATAAGTTTCTCATTGCAATTATAATAAAGACCCTTTGTCAATTGCCCTTACAATTTAATGGCTAATATTTTTCTAATAAGAATCATTAATTGGTTGATGTTATCCCCTTTGTTAGAACCAGGTTTAATTTTAACCAAAAAAAAAATTGTCCATTGTGAAGATAAGTTTTGTGCTTCATATAGACAAGTTAATCCAATGAAAATAAATAATGTAGATGGTTTATTAGCCACTACATCAACATAAATGTACTTGTGTAACTTGTTAATAAAGCAACTCATTTGATGAGCTTGTAAAAAGGTCCTAGTTTTTTCTAGTCTTTTTTAATTTTTGTATGATAGTCATGAACTAATCCATCATATTATAATTTGATAAAATCCCTAAAGAAATTGAAGAATTCATTAGGACCATAGTAAGAAAGAAGCCAATCTTTAAGTTTTATTTGAGTGACAATTGTCATCTCTTGCTTCAATAATTGAAGCTATAATAAATTAAAGAATTCATTAGGACCATAATAAGAAAGAAGCCAATCTTTAAGTTTTGTTTGAGTGACAATTGCCATCTCTTGCTTCAATAATTGAAGCTATAATTAAGCATCATCCTCTAAATAGTGGAATACCAAAGATACCCATTAAATTATTGGTATGGAATGGAATTCACATAACTACTTAACTCCACATTGTCAATTTGTTAGATCTTCACTACCATTAAATGAGGAAAATGCAACTTGACTCTAGAAGTTGGAGAAACATGGTTGTCATCATCATTGTTTGGCCCTTTTCAAGGATAGGAGTGTGATCCTTCATCTTCATGAATATGGTAAAAAGTGATTTAAGTAACTCAGTTTTTTATCTTTTCAAACATTTGTGTCACCTGTTTTAAAACTTTTTGTTATCCCTTGGAAAGGAAAGTCATAGCAAGCTCAAGTTACTCAAGTTGTTGCTCCATGCCAAAGCTCTAATACCACTTTGCTATGTATTTAAGATTCTTCTTGCTTGTTTTTTTAGAACCCGTTTTGTACAAATAATTATATAAGTCAAGATAAGGTTTATTAAGGAAAGTTGACCTCCAAATATAAATAGGTATTCTTATAAAATTATTCTACATTGTTTATTCCATTACTGCCTTAATTTTAGACAATTTCTAACATTAATAAATAGTATAATACGAAAAAAAATTATAAGAGATTACAAATATAAAAAATAGAGAAGACTAGTTTTTTCCCTTAAACTAGGACTTTAATAACTAATTGGACTCTAAATATCCCTGTCAACTAGGAAATAATTTATTGAGAGCAACAGAAATTAAGATAACATATCTCTAATAAGATAATAGACTTGTAATATAGCATATATAGTTGTTAAACTCTATGAACTCTATAGCAAAAATCTAATTGATCTTATAGTTATACGGTATGCTGCTATAATGGGTGGTTCTCTTCTCCTTCTTCAAATTACATTTGAATAAATATATTCTTATTTAATTTTTCTATATGCGATTTTAAGCAATTTTTTATGGTTCATAAAGTTTAATTATAATTTTTCTAATAAAGGTACCTCTATAACTACTATATTCATCTTTTATGAGAAAAGCTTGTATTATATATTCTATAATAGAAAAAATCTAAATTATTCCATAAGCAATTAGTTTTTAGTATTTTACTAGGAATTCGTTATGAGAACTAGTTGATTGCATGTGAAGAAATAATAGTTATCTCAAAACAAAAGCATGAAGACAACAATAACAAGCAAGTAATAGAAATGATAGCAACATCAATAATCATTATAGTAGTAGTAGTTATCTGTTAGCTAACTAAAGAATAACATGTGAAGAAATTAGTTAGATGTTAATAGTTAATTGGTTAGTTAGTTGAAAGAATGAGGAATTATACTTGTATAAGTAGCTTGCAATATAAACATGTTAAGTGACATGACTTAAAAATTGATGTCTTCTCCCAAGTACAGCAGTGTTGAAGTAATAAATAACCCAGCAAGACCGGGGTCGAACCATAGGGAGGTTAATTGTATAAATTATAAATAACAATAATACAACAATAATAGTAATAACAACAACAACAACAATAATAATATTAATAACAATTATAATAATAAAAATTTTAATTTTAATAATAATAATAATAATAATAATAATAATAATAATAATAATAATGAA
>NW_011500401.1:73182-116532 GCF_000495115.2 Populus euphratica
TTTCATTTATGTGATCGGCCTGCATTTAAAATGAACATTTACCATAAATTAAAGGTATCTTATATTATTAGATATATTATTATAAAACATGCTTTAGTTAAGGAGTTATTGATATTTCGAGTGCAAAATGATGATATAAAACATTGATAAAAATGCACTTTCAAATACTAATCATTAAGCAAGAAAAAAATTGAAAGAATAATTTTATATAATTTTTTCTTTTGTTCTTCATCTCTTTTCTTTTAATTCTACAACTCTTGGTTAAAGGAAGCCTTAACAAGTTGGTATAAAAGCATGATTTTTGGGTATTAAACACATTTTTCATCATTAATAAATAAAATATGGTGGAGAATAAATGAGAGCTTTGGAAGAACATAATTAAAAGTTTGATGAAGAAATACAAAATATTTATAAATTCATACTTAAAAACCAGAATATTGATGAAGTGATAGATGGAACAAAACCAGAAGTGATGGATGGAACAAAACCAGAATATTAAATAGTTGCTATGAAGATGAAAGCTATAGTGATAACTCTAAATTTTTTTCATGGTTAATTAAGAGCATAAAAAAGAAAGAAGGGATGACTAGAATCATAATGGGATTAATCTTTAACCAAGAAACTGCACTCGTGGTAAAGCTAATAAAAATCAAGACAACAACAAAACTAGATATAATTTAGCTTTACCTAAGATGGAATTTCCAATTTTTCTTGGTGAAACTTCAAGGGGGTGGATCATGAAAGCAGGAAGTTTTTTAAAATGCACTTCACATTAGTGCATCAATAAGTGGAGTTTGTTATCTTGAAGGAAAGGTAGAAATCTAGTATGACATTTTTATTGGAAGATAATGATTTAACTAGGTGGGAGAAGTCTTGTAAGGCTATTTGCATGAGATTTGATAACCTAAATGATATAATAGAGGAGTTTAATAAGATGAAATGGGAAAAAGCGATGAAAAAATATATAAACAGGTTTGAACAGCTTAAATTGTTGATGAACACCTTTAATCTCTCATTATTATAATCAGATTATATGTCCAGTTTCATTAGTAGGCTTAAAAATGTTATTAAACTAATTCTTAAGATAATTAAGGCAACTACTATAATGTAAGTTTTTGACTAGGCTAAGTGGTAGGAAGAATCAAACAATGCATAGCTAAGAAGAACAAATTTATTTCAATAATCAATCCCTTGTACAACATTAACAAACTAACAAGTGATTCACTATTCAAATCCTTCATTCAGCCTAAAACAAAAGTGTCACTAGGCTTTAAACAATCTATTAAAATTATATGAATAAAGAAAAAGAATGTGATAGTGTTTTAAGTGTAGACAAAAATATGTTCATATGTATAAATATAGTAGAAATAGAATATTTATGATAAAAGGAGTGAAAGATGACTAGGAAAAACAATTATGTTAAAAAAAGGAATAAAAGTGGGAATACCATAGAGGATGGTAAGATTGATGAATATAGGTTGTCATTAAATGCTTTAGCATAAACTATGCATATAACACCATTAGAAACAGAGAGAGATTTTAAGGAAGGGATCTTCTTATCTTTATTGATAATGAAAGAACACTTAATTTTATTGATAAACAAGTTGTTAAAGAAATCAAGATGGTTATTATGGGGCAACTATACTAGTAGTAATAGTGATTAATAGTAATGTCATGAAGTGTAATGCTCATAATCCAGGGTTTACATGGTTTATAAAAAGGTATGAGTTTCAAACAGATTTAAGGATATTGAAGCTCGAAAAGTATGATATGGTGTTGTGAGTGGATTGATTGAAAATCTACTCACCAATATTGTATGATTTCAGAAATTATCATTCAAGACAAAAAGGTGAATGATTAAATTAAAAGGAATCTTTGAATAAGTCAGGTTCTATATGGTGTCATATATGGTGTCAGCTGCTAAAGTGTATAAAAGCTTAAAGGAATCATTTTATGGATTTATTAGCCAATTTTTCTCTTCAAAAGTCTTTGAAAAACCCACTTAAATGAAGGCATTGCTATAAAAATATCAAGAAGTTTTCGCAAAACCAAAACACCTTTCACTTGCTAGACAAATACATCACATAATTCCACATATTCCAGAAGCCAAACCAGTCAACATTAGACCCTATAAATATTTATTTATGCAAAAGGATAAGAAGTTAATAAAAGAGATGTTACAAAATGGCATCATTCAACCAAGTTTCAATCTATTTACTTTTTATGTTCTATTGGTGAAGAAAGAAGATAATATTATAAGGTTTGTTGACTATAAACAACTTAATGACTTGACTATTAAGAAAAAATTTGTATGCCAAGCAATCACAGAGTGTACCTTTTATAAACATCAAATGGAATACTTAAGATATATTATTTAGGCTAAAAGTTTCGCTATTGATCTTAAGAAAGTAAAAGTTATGAAGAATTAGCCTACTCCAAATGTTATTAAGGAACCAAAGAGGTTCCTAGAATTAGTAGGTTATCATAGAAAGTTCATCAGATAATTTGGAATTATTAGCAAACCTTTAATTGTCATGCTAAAGAAAGATAATTTCAATTGAGACATGAAGACTAAAAAACTTTTAATCAATTGAAAGAAGAATTGTGTAAAGATCTTATGTTAGCCTTGTCAATAAGAATTATAAAAGGAGATATATTAATTAAAGTAATAACATAGTTAAAAAAAAAAAATCATGGGCATCTTGATGGCAACAATAGCAGTAATTCCAACTTGGTATAAAAACATGAGTGAGACTTATGAAGATAGTTTTCAATTGCAAAAAGTTATCACTGAAAAGATAATTAATACATGTAGTTGGCTAGATTATAATCTTATATAAGGAGTTTGGAAATACAATAACAAGATAGTGATCGGTAATAGAGAAAATCTAAGGACTAAGTTGGTTCATAACTCACATATAAATGGGCATACTAGTGTGCAAAATACTTACAAAGGCTTAAAACAATGTTTTATTGACTTTTAATTAAGACTCTTGTAAAACAATTTGTGGAAATGTGTGATGTATGTAAGGAAAAAAATGATTGAAATGATAGCTTATCATAGGTTATTCCAGCCATTGCATTTAAATGCAAGACTTTAATTAAGACTCTTGTAAAATAATTTGTGGAAATGTGTGATATATGTAAGGAAAAAAATGACTGAAATGATAGCTTATCATAGATTATTCCAGCCATTGCATTTAAATGCAAGAAGGGTCATGGGGGAATATTGCAGTGAATTTTATAGAATGGTTACCAAGTTCAAGCGGAATGATATTATCATGGTCATAATGGACAAGTTCACTAAATATACACATTTCATTACAATGATATATTCATTTATAGCTCAGGATATAGCTCAAGTATGTTTAGATCATTTCTATAAAATCATTTGTTACAAGCTACAATTATCACAAACAAATTGTTGATAAAAAAACAAAACGGGAGTTTGAAATTGAAGATTAGCCTTATAAACAAACTAGAATTGCCTTAAAAATGAGTATTAAGTTGAATCCAATATAATAGAGGTGTTAATAAATGGTTGCAAAATCGATTTAAGTTAATATTTTTTTTGTACACCTTAATTGATTTCAATGAACAAGCAGTTTCTTCATTATATAAGACTTTCTAAATGAGTTCTAAGTTGCTCTGGTGGATCTTGTTTAGGAATGCAATTCAAACTATGTTCGGCCAAAATTTGAAGAAAAAAAAACTTAAATTTAATTATTTTTTCTTGTTTTCAAATTATTTTCATTTGTTGATTTCAAAAATAATTTTAAAAAATATATATATAATTTTTATGAATTCTTAAGTGAAACATTTTAAAAAACAACCATTATCATACTCTCAAATTCACTAAAAAGGTCACGGTGCTTGGCAAAGTGCTGCTTGTAGCAGCCATAAGCAGAATTCTGTTAAGGCTTCTCTTAACAAAGAGGTGTAGAATTCAAAGAAAAGAGATGAAGGATAGACGAAGAAGAAAGAGACAGAGAAGGAAGGATTACAGCACACTGTTCTTTCACTTATTTTCTTGCTTAATTTCATCATAATACCCTTCATTGTTTTCTTCAGTTAATATGAAAGTTCAATTTTTCTATTTTATTGTTTTAGTGGGGAGCAATAACGCAAAGGAAGCTGTGCGATTGCCCCAAGTAAAAGAAGAGAAAAGCTGCAATTTCCTGTATTCTGTTGTTTATACGGTGAAAGTATCATTCACTCTGAGTAATACTGTTACATCAAAGGTACAGGGAGAGCTTGACACTTCAAATTAGAAAATTTCCTATGGATTGACTTTTAGGGCGAAATCAGTGAGGGCAAAGAACAATGGGATCCCACGACTGCATGCAGGAGCCCCCCTATGCAAGATAGAGGATCTAGGTCAAACTACTCTGTACACGCACTACGGCAGGGACGGGTTTATATTAAGACAGGAAAAATGATGCCAAAAATATATAAATTTCCGGCGCCGCCTTCATATAGAGTATACAAGCAGATAATGTGCCATAGCACAAAAAAACAAAAACACATGGGACAGACGCAAAACTGAAAAATGTGATGAACAGACTATTTCGATAGGATGGCAGAGGGTGGAGATCCCCTGACATCCAGAATTTTTACCAGATTCCCACCCTGCATGAATAAGATCAAATCCCTCCACGCACGAAGGTACGAAAGCTTACAATGTGAACATGAAATGTCAAGTAGCATGCATTGAACTTTCCCATGTTGCCTATTCTACACCTACAATATTCTACAACACATTACCTAGGCTTTTGAACTCCATGCATCCATTTGCTCCATGAACATCATCTTACCAAGCATGCTGAGAGTGCAACTCATGATGATCAGATTACAATGCATAAACTATCTCCCCACTGCTGTCAATATCAAGCTCGGATTCAGAATCTAGATCGTCCATGTCATCATCCATGTCTAGATTGTCCATCATACATCGATTAAGACCATGGGCTCCAACTGTTGGTACAGTGGCCTCGTAAACTATCTGCATGATTGCATCAACGCTCTGCATGGGCTGATCAGGCTCTTCAAACTGGCTGCCCATAGTTTTTTCATCCATTAGGTCAGCGGGAAGATTCTTCAGAAACCACTCATGATTCCTGATTTCAGGGATGGTAATCCTCTGTTGCATGCAAACAGAAAAGGCAGGAGGATCACCAGAAGATCACACAAACTCAAGTGCTACAGGTTGAGTGCATCATCTATATCATAATTTGCATGATTTTAAAGCAATTTGAAGTATCCAACAAAAAGAAAAGGGAGAGAAAGTACTCACAGTTGCAGGATCGGCATCAAAAATCCTTGAAATCAGGTGGCGACACTCTGGGGTTATCACAATGGAGTCTGGAATAGAATACTGCACATTAATAACTCTCTGCACATATCCAACCAAAAAAAAAATCATAAAAATAAATTGCATAAGAATTAAGAGTTTAGTGAGTAATAGCAGGATCCATTAGCATGTACCTGTATTGTCTTCCGGAAGTCTTTAGGCTCAGCAGGGTCCTCGAAGGGATATGATCCAACCAGCATCACAAATAAGGTTACACCACATGACCACACATCTGCAACCTGGCATTGCAGAGCAACAAAATATCCACCTGTTAAACATAAATGCAGCTGGAACACATGTATGTGCACATGTGAAGCATACATCAACTAGTACTTCTAACAGCCACATAGGATATGATTAGAAAAGAAGAGAGAGGGGAGTTGAAAGGTGGACAGAGAGAGAGAGAGTACAAGCATGCCTACACAGGCTTAAGGCTAAAAGCATAGAGCACCATGGGAAAATTGTGTTTCCCCTCAAATCAACACATGTTCACCTAAGGCAAAATCAAGATGCAGAAAGCACAACTCAAGTTAAAGCCCAAGGCATTGAAATCAGCTTTCTCATCTCTAATTAAATTACATATAAATTTATGGTTTTTGACCTTTGATCAACCTTTACTTCAACACTTATTACCATAGACAAGGCGCTTCCACTAGCTAATGGACTAATTGCACCTTCTTTTTCTTTTCTTTATTTATTTTTTTATTTCTATTCTTTGGTTTAAATATTATTCTTAGAAATAATGTTGCACCTTGAAAATGTGTTTTGCTATATCTACGTGCACTTGCACTGCGTGCTTCGCACCAAGGCTAAACCTACAAAAAAGCTTAAATACTCATTGCAGTTTAAAGAAAGAACGCATGCACATGCCATGTCTGGTGATGAAAACTTCCAACCAGCTTTTGCTACTTGTTAGTTGCTAAATAAAACAACCTGCTGGCAACTAATGAATTTCAGTGTCATCCAAGCAGAACAGAATCAAATCCGTTGAAAATTGGAATACCTTATTGTGTAACCAAACACCAGATGAAAAACTAAAAAAGAGCAAACTAAATGAAGTAGAGCATACCAAAATCCTTCAAGAGCTGCAGGCATTGCCAGAAAAGGGGGATGCAAAGCAAAACTTCCAAATTTGGTTAAAGTACACAATAACAAGGACAATGTAGAGAGGCCTAAATCTCTTAATTTCCAAATTTCATTTTTCCACCAAATTTCATTTTTCCACCAAACACAACTAAGTGTGTGTTTGGTAATGCAGTTGATTGAGAGAGCTTTTCAGAATTCTTTTCATCTGAAAAGGAATCGATTTGGTTAAAAAAAATTTAGATGTTTTTTTATGGTTTTGACATCCTCATATTGAAACAATCGAAAAGCACATAAAAAAACATTAATTTGGTTCATTTTTAGATTTAAAAAAAAAACACCCAAACCGCAATACTACCAAATGGTGACTAATTGCCAATCACTTGAAACAAAAGAATAAAAATAGCACTCGGTACAGTAAGAACCTCTAATCTGGGTTCAGCCAAATTATCCTAGCATATTTTGTAAGCTAGGACTTAGAATAAACACAAAGCCCAAGTGCATAAGATGATGTTGGTAGGATGTAATAATAATATTCTAATTGACAACACATAATTACCTTGCCATCATATTCTTGCCTCAACAAAACTTCTGGAGCAATGTATGCAGGAGTTCCCACAGTTGACTTCGGTTGAGAGTGAATCATTAAAGACTAAGAGAGCACCCGTATGTATATGTAAGGTAGAAACAATAATTAGTAATGCTAAAGCCTTTGGATAGTGAATGACAATCATGAAGTGCTACAGCACAACAAACAATTATGGTTCACAAACAAGAAAAAAATTGAAAAAAATAACTAAAGCAAGGGCAGCTTAGGGGTTTTACCACAACACAAATTTGAAAAGCTAAAGATTATTCAATTCCAGTTTAACACAGTGAAAGCAACTTCCAGGCAGAAAGGCATGTTACATGAAATATAAGTAAGAAGAGAACTGATTGTCATCCATAATGTAAAGATCCAGATCATCTGCCTCTAGAGGACAGCCTTTCAAAAGAATCGTGTACTCAACATGGAAGCACCACTAAAGTAGGATAATCCTAAGACTTGATCTTATGCACCAGAACATTCTTAATCAAAATATATTAAGGTCTGAAATTTTGGTAAATATACAAGTACAGGCCAGACGCTCTGCCATATGAAAAGAGAAAAGGCAAGTGAAAGATAACATTTACCTTGGAGTACCCAAAATCACAAATCTTCAAACGAGGAGCAGGACTATCATCCAACAATGTGTTCTCCAACTTCAAGTCACGGTGACATACTTGCTTCATCAAGAAACACGTTATTAAAAAGCCAAACAAATAATCTAAAATTTCAGTTTCTATCACCTCGAGAAATTATAAAAAGACAAAAAAAAAAAAGGAACAAGTACCATGGCATGACAATAGCTGACTCCAGATATAAGTTGTTGAAAGAAGAACCGTGCCTGAAACAGAAACCAGAGTCAAGAAACCATAGAAAAAAAATGCAACCATTACACTGCCGAAGAAAGGAAACATAAAAAAAGGTCCAAAGATAATTGTATAGGAACCTCATCCTCGCTGAATCGCCCACTCTTGCAAATTCGATCAAAAAGCTCTCCTCCAGCTGCATATTCCATTACAATTGCCAAATGGGTCGGTGTTAAAATCACCTGGAGTTAGATTTATATCAATGCATACATATAGCTTAAACCAACATCCCTTTAAAACACTAACAATCTCGTAATAATAATAAAGAAACAAGTAAACTAACCTCTTTAAACCTCACAATATTGGGGTGCCTCAATGACCTATGATTTATTATTTCTCTCTGAACATTTTCATCAACCTATAACACAATAATACCCCATCAGAAAAACTTCAGGAATTCCATAATCTAATCATTCTCCCCTCAATATTTAATTTTAATAAACAAAAAATAAATAAATTCAGTGAGAAATAATACTTCAAAAAGCTAAAATAGTATATTTATATCTCCTCTTTATCTTTTAATAATAATAATAATCATAGATAGATAGATAGATAGAAATAGAATATCATGTAATCAGAAATAAATCCATAAATGAACCAACAACATTAAATTCAGAAACTATCTAAATTTAGCAACCTCCATTAATAAACGTGACAAATCAATCAAACCAATCATCAGTTCACAATAGAAAATAAATAAAAATAATAAAAACCAATCCTTCTTTTATAAAAACAAAAACAAATACGGACCTTATCGCCTCTTTCTATGTATTTAACAGCAACAAGTTCTTTAGTAACTTTATCTCTCATCAGCCGAGCTACACCGAAATTACCCGCCCCGATATCTCTCACTAAATCGTACCGATCACTATCATGCATGATCGGCATGTCCATTCCCGGTCCTACTGTCATCTCCGATCTATGCATTTGTCTTCCCCGTTTTGTCCCTCACCACTCCTGCTTATCACGCATTTACACCAAGGTTACCCTAAAACGAAACCGTTTCTGAACCGGGCCACTGAAAGATATTTTTTTGTGATGATCGGAGCGGAGGCCAATAGATTAGACAGAGAGAAGACTTTCTTTTTTATAACAGAAATGATGATATTTTTAAAAAATTTATATAACGAAGAAGAGAAGGGAGAGGATGAGACAAGACAAAAGAGGGAGGAAAACGACGCAGTTTTGTGGTTTCGGTTTTCTTTAGTAATTTTATTTTTTTTAATCATATTTGCACAGTTGGCAGAAGTGGTTTTCTCCTCTCTGGTTGCTGGTTTTGTGCTGTCTTTACTGGTTTGTCTATTACTAGACCACTCCTTTTGTTGTCTTCTTCTGTGTTTTAAATGACTTAAATGCCCTTGTTTTTGGATTTGCACCCATCACGTGAATTGCACGTGATCACTTGATAGATGGAGTTTATTTGGTTTTTGGAAGGACTTGAAAATATCCAATGAAAATGTCCGAGGAGGTTAGATGGCACCAAGGCTTCCTCGCTCACATGTAATGGTGGAATTGACAGGTAATAATTACGCTGAATGATCTAATTAAGTTTTACGTGATCAAGTAAGTGTTGTTTTACAAATAGCTAATAAGCTCATGTTTGTGTTCTGCTTTTAATACTGTGTGATGGGTTCTTTTTTAAATTATTTTTTATTTTAAAATATATATCTGGGAGTGTAATATTTCTTTTCAAAATAATATTTTTTTATTCTTAAAAATTTATTTTAAAATCAACATATTAAAACGCAAAAACCTTCCAAAAAAAAAAAGACTTCCAATCATTGGTGCTAAGGCTTCCAGTAATAGATATATGATAGCAACTTCGCATCTTCATTAAAAAAAATAAAAAAAAAAATTCATGAAAAGCCACAGCCCAAATAAATGCTACAACTGAGTTCTATACGATTTAATTCTGCACGGGTCATTCATTGCTAAATAAGATGTTAAAAAGAAGTGTACAATAATTTATTTTTTCTTGAATAAAATACAAAATAGTGATTGTTTCGCTATTAAAAAAAATTGAGAAAGAAGGACGGGGTAGGTGTAGCCCATGATAATTATAATAATAATAATAGTGGTAAATAAATAAATAAATAAATAAATGGAGGGGATGGCGATGAAGATGGGTATTCTGATGATCTTGGACAAGTGGGGATGGTCTGTTCATGAATTGAGGCTTTGGAATAAAGGAAAGTTTCTGAAGTCTGAAGGATTTATTAATTTGGTCGAATAAATTAAGGAAATGGGCATGTGATGTGTGGTGGAGTACGCTGCCCTGAATGTTCTTTATAGTTTATCTTATGGTATGATTAAAGTGACACGATGCATATGGTACTTTGATTTCTTATTTTTTTTTCCCATTTCCTCACTACCTTATGCCTTTTGTTATGGGGACCAAATACTATTTTTTATTCATGATAAACTTATATGCAGCTTTCAGCATAACCTCTCATTTATATAAAAACTCCCCGCTACGTAAATATCAAGAAACAATTTATGGTTATAATTACAAAATAATTTGAATTCAATGATGCTAGGAAAAAAAAAATGAACACTTGACTTTAGAGATTGTTAATTATGATGTCAATTTTATAAATATTATTTAGATAAATATTGTAAATATATTTATGAACTAGATAGTTAAGATAAAGTGTTGGTGCAGGTTTAAATTTTTTTACTAGGTGATTCTAAAACTTTAACCGTATAGGGAGCTAAGTGCTTATAATTAGTTAAGGACTAGAAAACACTCAAATTAGACACAAAAGATGTTGTATTTGTTATTTAATTTTTTTTACATAATTTTGGATTTTAATTACTTTTCCTAATTGATTTTAAATTTTTTTGGTTAGTCAGTTTTAACCCCTATATAAACAATAGTTGATATGTTATTTTTACTAAAATATTGAATACATATTGTTAAAAAAATATCAATATTTTCCACATTATATGTTGTGTGAAATGATATATGAACAAGTTGGTTTTTTTAATATACGTAGATAGTAGTAATAACTTACCTCATAATGCAAAAGTGAAAGTTATTGAGAACATTATAAGGATTTAAAAGACAACACAAAGAGTCTAATTACAGAAGATAGATAATTTGGAGAAAACAATAATAGTTAAATACTTTGGAATGTCTAGCATGGCTAATAAGAAGTGCAAGCGGGGATTGCAAAGAGGATATGGGAAGTAAAGGTGACCTAATGCTTTAAAATATTCTTTTTCATTGAAAAGTATAAAGATAATGTTTATTGTGATATTTCAAATATAGATTCATATAGTTTGATGTTTAGTATACTTTGGTAATATCATGTAAATGCTAAACACTTTGTAAATTATACCCTTTTTTTTTCGAAGCGAAACCTAAAATCCAAGCTTATAAAATAGAGGGAAAGGTTTTCCAACCATAATCAATTTAGAACATGAGATACAAGTAGATGTACACAAGACTGGATAGGTTAGTGGATTAATTGTGAATGCATTAATTATGAAGGCATTAATGGATGAAAAAAAGCAAACATTCCTAACATGATTAAACCTTAAAAAAAAAGAAGCAAACATTCCTAACATGATTAAACCTTTGCTTGTTGATTTTGAAGAGATTATACTTGATGAGTTGCAAAATGGATCATTATTGATGAGAGACATTTAACATTAAATCAATTCGGTGTTAAGAGCTAGTTTTTTAAATCTATTATATTATCAAATGAGTTCTAAAAATGATGAAATAGTGGGGGAAAAAAAAGATACATGAGTTATTGAGAAAATGGTGGATTTAAGATAACATCAATCTTTGTGCAGTTTCAACCTTGGTGACCTTAAAAAAAGATGGTAATTAGTATATGTATATTGACAATCACTCCATCAATAAAAATAATTATATGGGTTATAGGTTTTCAATTTCTGATTAGATGGCATGCTTAATCAGTTAGAAGGGGCATTGATTTTTATTAAAAAAAAATTAAAAAAATGGATACCGTTAAATCTAAATTTGACTAGGCTTTAAAATGTGGATACCGTTAAATCTAAATTTGACTAGGGAGTGAGTGAAAGACAACCTTCAAAAAATATAAAGGATTGTACGAGTAATTATTTTATAAATAAATTTAAAAATCAGGTTATACCTTTATGATTTTCTAACGAATTGAATTTGTTTATAAGATTGATGAATTAGGTTTTATGTGACTCCGTAAATAAGTTTTTAGTTTTTTTTTTCATGATACTTTGATTTATAGTGAATATGAAACTAATGTAAGACATCTAAAAAAAATGCTAGAAATTTTGTTGGAAAATAAAATATACATGAACCTGAAGAAATAAAGTTTTATGATTGATAAACTACTTTTTTTAGTCTTTATTATTAGTTTAGATGATATGCATATTGATGAGGAGAAGATTAGGGTTGTTAAAGATTGGTACATTCATAAAATAGTTATTGAGGTGAATAGTTTTTATGGATTGAATACCTTTTATCGGTAATTCATATAAACTTCAACAACATAGTTGCATCAATTACAAAATGTGTGGAAAAAAAAAAGTTTGATTAGGAAGAAGAGGTATAAAAGAGTTTTAGTATGATCTAGAAATTGAACACTTCTTCAATTCTGGCCTTTTTGGGTTTTGACAAACTATTTAAGGTCAAATATGATGTTTATGATGTAGGAATTGGAGATGTATTATCTTGAAAGAAAAGATATGTGGCATTTTTTTTTAGTGAAAAGTTGAGTGATACTAGATTGAAGTGATTTATTTATTGATGCGAACTTGAAGATTAAGAATCTTAGAATCTATAATTAAGATAGAAAATAACTCAAGAAAGCTAAAATCATATGAATAAAAGCATGACTTGATGGTTACCTAAATTAAGAAACTAGAGTTATTGATGAAAAACCTCAACCTTACAATTACAAAGAATGACAAACTAGAAGTATAGAAAGAATGCCATAAAAACAGTTGATCTAAGTTGAAGAATAGTTTAATGAAAAATCTAAAGTGTGAACAATATAGCATACATACACGATATTATTCTGAAATAAACCAATTCTTTCCTAAAAAAATATAAATACAAGTTAAATAATCATATTTATACTATGTAAAATATCATAAATAATGTTGAAAAATAACATAAAAGTTCTAAATAAAATTAGAAAAAAATTCAAAACAAACTAAAAAAATAATGCAATTCATGTGAAGTAGCTTTTGAGCTTTATTGCAAGGCCTTCCTAAAACATACAAAAGTTAACCCTATATAAAAAAAAAAATTTGGCATATTTTAAAAAAAGTCCGGCCCAATCTAACATTTGGATTAAAGGTTATACTTATTATTGTAAAATTACAAATCACTACAAAATTTAACCCTATATAAAAAAAAAGTTTTTGGCATATTTTAAAAAAAGTTCGGCCCAATCTAACATTTGGATTAAGGGTTATACTTATTATTGTAAAATTACAAATCTAAAATTTTGCATAAACAGGTCAACCATTTAGGACTATCAAATGAACTGGTAAGTCGCTTATTTCTCAATAATGAACACCTGAGAATTTTGTTGGAACTGATTGATTGGTTGGGTTGATCAATTTTAACTGGTCGACCATTTTAGTTATCAAAAGAATAGTAACGACTAAAACAACTAGTTTTTCTTTTATATATATAACTTGTATATTTGCAAAATTAACAAGAGAATCCAAACACATATGATATATAAGCTATTATAAGATTAAAACTAGTACAAAATCATCAATCTTTAATCATACTATAATTTGAGCTATTAAACATTTATATTCTAGCACAAAGAATATTCAATATCATTCTCACTACATTTAAATATATTTAAATCTTATAAGTGTGATCTAGTGATTTATAGAAATATTTGAACTTAAATTGTATTATACACTATATTGAGAGAGTTTAATGTCAAAAAAAAATATCATCCTTGTAAACCATTAAGAGTAAAAACTATTGGTATTGGTGAGATATTTTTACCAAGAGAAATATCTTAAATATGACATGTCTTCAAGTAAGAAGATCTTGAATAAAGGATTTATTCAAGTGGTGTAAAAAACATGGTGTGGATTCATCAAGTGATAATTACACTATAAAGCTTGGACGGGTTTAGGAATATAATACTCGAGTATAGTTTAGTAATTAAGGTGTGAATGTAGGCTTGTCAAATCACAGTGAAAATGAGTTTGTGAATTATCTCCTTTAAATCTTTACTATAACTACTTTAATTATATTATTGGTTATTGTATTTACTTTAAGAGACTTGTATTAATTATAAAATTTAGTGAAACAACCAATTCACCCCTTTTTAGATGTTTAGCTGCCTTAATCTTTTAATAACATATTAGATTTTTTTATTTGTTGTATTTGATAGATTCTAAAAAATAATGCATTTTATCTTTTTTAAAAACACAAATGATGATTCTATATTTACTTGACTTTTCATTTAAGATGCAGTTCATTTGTATGGGGTGCTGAAGACTATCACTTTTGATTAAGACAACAAGTTTCTTAGTTATTTTTTTTATGAATATCATTAAGGATGTATGGTTTATCATTAAGTTTAATAGTACAACATATCCACAAGTCAATGGAGAAATAGCCATTGAATCAAACATTTGAAAAATTAATTTAGAGCATTTATTATGACGAGCTAAAATAGTAGGATTGTGCACTTTTTTAATAGTATTAAGCATAATATCATTCATAAATCACCATTTGAGGTTCAACCAATTTCAATATAATTTATAGGAGTAAGCATTATAACATATTTCCAATACTTTACAACTTGGTCAAACCAAGCCTCTGCAATTTCAGAATCTCCCTATTGAATGACCTATTCTCCTCCATCAAAATAGGCAAGTAAATTCCTTTTCTTATAACCATACTTGAGAGTTTCCTAACTCATACAACTTGACAATCAATTCTTTTGATATCTCTTTTTTTTTAAGTTAATCAAAAGAGGTTAATTACATGAGTCTCAAAACAAAATAAATTATTATTATTATTAATCCATTTTGTTTTATCTTTTCTCTAACCTTTAAAAGAATAAAACATGTACTAGATCTTATACTAGTTCAAAAGGGTTTGGATATAATATTGCTGCTGATAAGATGGTTATTGATAAATGAGTTTCAAACTTGAAGTTTGATTTTAATAATAATAATAATAATCCATTTTGTTTAATATTTTCTCCCACCTTCAAAAGAATAATGTGTTTACTTGATCTTGTACTAGTTTAAAAGAGTTTGGATATAACATTGTTACTGATAAGATGGTTATTAATACGTAAGTTACATTGAATGATGTAAGGCAAAATTATTGAAAACCAATGCTAAATATAAAAAGGCTACCAATAGACATTGACATGGTATAGATATTTAAGGAAATATATAAGGTAGTCAAGTTTTTGTGTAAATAGAGATTTCTAGTAGGCTTGTATAGTAAGCTACAGCAGAATAAATATGGTCCTTCCACTATCATAAAGAATATTAATAGCAATGCTTATATTATTAATCTACTAGATAGTATGAATATTTCCAAGACCTTCAATGTTTCTAATATTTATCTTTATTATGATGATGAGTATTTATATTTAGATTTTTGTATGGACTTAAGGCCAAGTCTTTTATATATAGAGGGGATATGAAGTTTGTTGCAAATAAATTTATGGACAAGATAGACAAGACAAAATCTTCAAACAATTATCAATTTTTTATATGCTAAATCTGATAAAAACAACTATAATTATAGATCTAATAGTAGGACCAAGCTTAAATTTTTCTAAATGATTCTACAAACCCAATTCTATAAGGGACTAACTGGATAATTAGTCAAGATCCAAAAAAACTCTCAAGTTAGACCTAAAAGATGCTATTTTTGCTATTTGAATTATAATTCTAGTTAATTTTGGATTGTAATTTAGGTTCTTATTAAGCTTTAGATTCTTTTTGTTAAGTCAGTTTTATCTTTTATATAAATAATTGGTCTCTTATTTTTTCATCTAATTATTGAATACAAATTTTTCTCTACCTATTTCTTTATAGTTTAAGGTTCCTACCCTCTTAGGCTTTAGAGCTCTAGTCTTTATCCATATTATATATTGTGTTAATATATTACAAGATTTGAGATTTAAATTATGTCCAAAAACATGGTTTGATTTCTATTTGTACAATAAATAAACTGAGATTTCAATATAATTAGATAATTATCTTACTCTTAGATATAATAATTTAATCCAAATTCGATGGATATTTACTTAAACGAGTGAATATTTTTTGGATGGTTACCTTAATCAATAGATGAGAGGCAAGGTATGGATATTGTCAAACCCAAGACAAAACCTATTCAAACCTAACCTGAAATATATAATTATAATATATGGATATATTTGTAGAACATTTAAATTTTTTTAATACAATATAATATATACATATCTTAATATTGACATAAAACACATAAACATGTATAATATTTATATTTTTATCATTTAATATACATATACATAATTCAAATACATATTAACTATTTTTTTTTATTAAATAGTAAATAATAGATACCTGAAACTAAATAGATAGTTTATGGATATATAAATTCATCACCTGATAGATATGAATATTAAGAAATATAACTCGTGGCTACCATTGTCATCCTTACTTACACTATGCTGTGAATTCGACCAAATTTGTTTTTAAATTAATAAAAAATGTTTAGGCCACAAAAAACTTTTTGGTAATATCATTAAACTCAACCCATCAAGTTAGCTTTGAAATCTTTTGAAATAATTCCTTGTCTAACCCTATTTTCGAATGAAAACAATTGAGAGTTGCCAAATACTACCCAATCAATTTGACAAGTCCAGAGGAATAGAATTTTTTGGTAATATCATTAAACTCAACCCACCAAGTTAGCTTTGAAATCTTTTGAATTAATTCCTTGTCTAACCCTACTTTCGAATGAAAACAATTGAGAGTTGCCCAATCAATTTGACAAGTCCAGAGGAATATGAGACTATTGATAAAAATATAATTTGGTTTAAAAATAATTTCAAAATGATATTTTTATAATAATGATGATATGACATATTGGATTAATCTATTTCTGATAGGTTAACCCACCAAAACTATTATTCGGGTCTTGTCTCCATAAGGTTTAATAGCTTTGGTTAACATGCTAAACCTGTAACCCGGGTTATAGACTTCAGGAGGCTTAATAACTTTGCTTCTTTTTTTTTTACTATTCTTATTTAATTATATGGCTTAAAAAAATAAAAGCTTTCAAAATTGAGCATCAATCTATTGCTAAAATATTTGTTTGAAATTGTGATAACTCTATAAAAATAAATTATGAATTCTAATTCCTAATCAATCTAAATTAACCAATCAAACCTGCTAAGGGTCATAAACTCTATCCGATTTAACAATTTTGATCAAACCGGGAAACTCACAAACCAGATCATAAACTTCACTAGATTTAATAACTTTATTTTTTAAACTATTTTTTATTTAATTATATTATAAAAAATAACACTAACAAAACTAAGCACCAACACAATATATGACATTTATTTGAGATTATGATAATCTTATAGAAAACAAAAAATAAACAAAATAACAAAGCTCAGTTCCTAACAAACTTGTAGTTAAAGAATAAAATTGAAAAAATCAAAGCACTATTTTAGTGAATAGTGATTTGTGAGGAGGTTAATAGTGAATTCACCATCCTTTTTTGTTATTGTTAGTAGATAATTGGCTTGTGCTATATCGCAAATAAGATCAATTTTTTTTTATAAAAAAACATTTAGGTGTTATTAATATGCTTTCCAACAACAACAAAAAATTTAATCTTTAACTCAAAATATGGCGCATATATTTAATAAAATGTATTCAGAATGATATAAGTCAATAAATGTTAAAAAACATATATTAACACTTCTTAAAAACTAGTCATAAATTTGAGAAATATGCTCAGATAAAGATATTTAATTATGTGTTGTGGAAAGCCCATTATTTTTTTAACTTAATTATATGGGATTAATTTTTTTATGAAAAAGAATAATAATTTAAATTTCATCGAAACAAAATAATTTTTTAGTAAAAGTCTTTTATTTCTTATTAATATCTTTAACACGCACACACGGACACATAATTTTTCCATGTCATTCATTTAACAAAAACTTAAGGCATTCAAAGTACATACCCCAAAAAAATAAGAATAATTTAACATAATGATAAAAAAGATACCCCTCTAACTAAAACTCATTTTATCTCGTTAACATGTTTTAAAAAAAAATTGTTACCTTAATATTTGTTTCTTAGACAACATTCTATCACTATTCCTAAAGTGAGTTTAATTTCTAAGAAAATAATACCCTAATTATTTTAATTGGAGTGTACTATAAAATATAATAATAATAATAATAATAATAATAGAACAATCATGCTTTGTCATGTGAAACTATTTGAAAATGTTAATAAACCTAATTTAGTTGGTCATTGGTGAGCTTAAGTTTCAAATTAAATCATATCGGGGTTTGTTTATCTTATATGACTTAATCAATCAAACAAATACAAAAACAATATAGAAGATTAGTAAATACATGATTTGAATGTAAAAAAATCAAGGTGACATCTATTTTTTTAATATTAAAGCAGTAACAAGTCAGATTGACTTGAGTCAACTCTCTAATCCTGTAATTTAGGTCATGGACTCGACTAGGCTTAATAAGTTTGTATTTTTAAAATTATTTTGTATTTAATTCTATAATACCAATATTTGGTGTTCATAGCAAAGAAACCAAATAAGAAAAGTGATTATGGTCGATCGTAAAAAAATTATTTAAGAACAATGTAAAAAGTAATATCTAAAAAGCATTCTTATTTAATCTAATAATTTAAAACAATTTATATATTATATTTTAAATTATTTAATCTTTAATAAATTAAATATCAATTGTTATAAAACATTTTATAGGCTAGATTGAAGGCATAGGTGGTCTAACACATTTGCCCACAAAGGTCTTTATTTATTTATATTTTCAACTTAGGAAAATGTATGATCCATCCAATTTTATATATATATATATATATATAATGCATTGTATGCATATTCAAATTTCAACCAATATAAAAGTGGCTAAAAAATCAAGTTGTGAAATTTCTTACTTGAAAACTTAATTTGTAACTTATTTTCACCTAAAAATACTCGAAAAACACCCTTATAAATTTAAAAATCTAATTACAAAAATCAAAAACCTTAAAATTAATTAAAAACATAAAATCAAAGAAGAACAATCTCTTAATTTATACATAAAATCAATGGAATTTGACCAAAATCTCTTTTTCTTCTTTATTGTTTTCTAATGATTTTTTCTCTTCTCTCAAACCAAATATAAATAAAATAAAGTTTTAGACTAAATCATATAATTTTCACACTATGGGGATTAAAAAAGAAACTGGACAAAATCTTAATGCTAAATTTTCAAAACATACACTAACACAATTTTATTTTTTTTTAAAAAGGAGCTATTATTTTACCAAACTTCATTTTCATCACCTCATTTTTAATATTTTTGCAAACAACAAAACTAATTTTTTTCAAAATCAAGAAATAATTTAATCTCAGATATTTTTTTAAAAATACAATAACCCAATAAAAAGCAATATGGAACAAATTATTAAGCCAAATCATCAATCAAAATGATGTAAAAGAATAAAATTTTAAAAGAAAAATGTTTGATGGCCGAAGTAAGAAAATAAGTACTTGAATATTTTTTTTAAAAAAATAAAAGAATGCCATGTCACCTTAATTTAAATTTTGATCCCCTCATTTTTAAATTTTCACAAACAATTAAACTATTTTTTTTTTTTACGAAATCAAGAACCAATCCAATTCCAAGGTGTTATTTAGATTAAAAAAACTAAAATAAAGCAAAATAAAATAAATTATCAAACGTAATTAGTAATAAATGAAATGTGAAATGATAAAATAACAAGATAGATAAATGGAGTAAAATAAATTGAATGATAAAAAAAACACTATATGAATTTATAATGTTTTCACTCACATGACACAATAAATTATTAAGGTTTTTTAGTATTTTTTTTAATAGTTATAGTTGTAATAATATCTACACTTTGCCACATATTAAATATTATTTTTCTTTAAAAAATGTACATGTAAAGACTCATATGACATGCTTTTTTACATAAAAAAATCTTAAGTGGAATTTAAAATATTTATACATATATCTAGTTAAATAAATAAATAAATATTTATATAACAAAAAAATTATGAAGCTTAATCTCTACCTAATCAAAGTTAATCAATCAAACTCATTACTTGGATCATGAACTTAATTAGGTTTAATAAAAAAAATTTTAATTTGAACGTATGAGAATATAATTTAAAAAAATTATAATGATACTATTAATAACTCTAGTTGAACAATGGCAAAGGACAATATTTTCCCATGACATTTAGAATATTTCTTAAGATTAATATAATATAATTATAATAGATTTATACAAGAGAGCACAATAAAAAGACCTAATAATCTTCCTCGTGCTAATTTCTACTCATTAACATTCCCACGACTTTTTACAAATGTGACAATCATGACTGCTGCTATCTTTCTTCTTCTTCTTCTTTTAATCGAGTTATTTTATTAGGTAATCTCTACAAATTTAATTAAAGTTGTGTTGGTAAATGTTAATATTGCGAAGAAATTAGTTGGAAAAAAGAGTGTTAATATGGCAAACATTTCTTGACTGCAAATATTTTGCTTGTAAAATTCCAGTTCCGGAATGATCCGCTGGAAGATACCTTCCTTTTTTCTTTTTTTTTTTTTATTTTTTTTTATGTGTGTGTGTCCAGATTCAGCTGCCCATCTCTCCTCCTTTTGCATTGTCCTTTCGCTTTACTTCAGCCTGTATTTCCTCTCTTTCAGAACCCCAAAATGTCATAAAGGGCGGTCTCTACGTAAGCCACGTCCACTAGCTGCGGGCAGTAAATGTCATGAATAAAATATTTATATAGCATCCTTGAGGTGTGGTTTTGCAGCGAGCTAGTTTATCCTTTCATGCTGTCATCTCATTTTCAGAATTAAAAATTAATTTTATTAAACTCGACTTGCGAACTCTTGGTCAAGGAAAATGTAGTCCAAGCATAGCGTGTAGTCCAAGCCCAGATAGATAATGGGCGAAAACGAGTCTCAAGCCTACATAGCCCAAAGGTAAAATGGCAGCCCTCTCCCCCCCTTCTTCTTCTTCTTCTTCTTTTTTTCCCATGCTATGGTTTGGTGCATGACATAAGTGCCATTTATGATGAAAATTTATTCTTTTCCTATATGTTTCTGTGATGTATGCGAAAACAATTTTACTTCGATCCTAGCTTTGTAGTTCTATATTATTGAGTTGTAAAGCTAATGAATGCACATAATAGAAAAGTATCTAAATCATTTAAAGTGGTTACAATTTTTTTTAATAAAATCATTTTCTTACAAATATATACACATGACACATTAACCAAAACAAAAAAAAAAGAAGTTTTTAACTACACTCTAATGTGTTATAAAATAAAAGGACACGAAAAAAATACATTAAAGATGAACAAAACCTTATATGAATTAAAGCAAGCTTGAAGAGCTCGATATAGTCATATTGACAATAAAGAAGAGGTTTTTATAACATTTCTCGTCATATAATACTATTCACTAAAATAGTTTTTACTTCTTTTATCTTTTTAATTATATTTTTTTATTTTATCATTTAATATTAGATTTATTTAGAAAGTTTTATATTTTTTTTTATTTTTTTATGAGATTAATCATGACTCAAATTGAGTTTCATAATTTATTTTAAATTTTTTTTATAAAATTATCTTGATTTCATGACTTAAGATGCGAGTTTGGTAGATTAAAATTAGGTTGACTTGAATTATTTTGTTAGATTTTTTTAATTGATTTTTTTAAAATTTTATTTTTTAACATTAAATTTATTAAAAATCAAGTTATTTAATTTATTTTTTATAAAATTACCTTGATTTCTTAACTTCAAAAAATCATTAAAGATCAAATTCATCTTCCAATTCAAAAACATTGAAAATGTAAAGTTGAAATTGATCAATCCTTCGATGATATATGTATGCATTAGGTGTGTTATTATATGCACGCAGCCCAACTAACGAAACGGTGAGCTTTTTATCTTTCTTTCTTTTTTCTTGTTAGTTAATATTGATTCATGACACCATGAGCCAGCATGGAGCCAGATCAGAATTGCGACAAAAACAAGTAGAAATGGTCCGAATACAATGCAAAACTTGATGTGCCGTCTTGTCTCGGCTGTGTCTGGGCATGATGCGTTTAACAGCTTCCCTCGTATTGTCGCCATCTTTTTCAAGCACGAGAATACAACGATCACAGCAATCAACTTTGTCATTGATTATCAAACCGTGTGACAGAGATTTTTTTTATTCAAAACTAATTTTGAAAATTTTTATATTTTCATATAAATAATAATTTTTTTAAAAAAATTATTTTTTAATATAATTTTAAACAAAAAATTAATTTATAAAATAATCATTACCACCTATTCAAATATTATATTTTAATTCATAAACAGATAGAAACATATTTTTTGTTTCGGTAATTCATTTTTTTAAACATAAGATTTGTTTAGTGATTCGAGTTCTTACTGGGCAAAACATAATCATTTTTAAAAGGGTTAATTTCTATTTACTTGCTAAGGTTTGGAGCGAATATAACCTTATCTCTTGGGTTATTTTTTATCATTTGAAATTTCAATAATAAATCATCTATTAAAAATATTTTTTTAGTCCCTTAACTATTAAGAGTTGATGAAATAAAACCTATTACATATAAATTAACAAGCTTGTTAGTTCATAATTTTACAGTTGATTTGATCTTCTTATAATTTTCAAATTATTTTATGATTTTTCTTAGTTTTCAATGCAAACCATATTAAAGAAAAAGATAAATTTTAAGTTTAATATTCTTGTGTTTTTAAAAATATATGATATGCATGGTACTATTTGGACCTTGATAGTTTTATTTGATCAAATTTCAATAGTTTAGGGACTACAAAAATTATTTTATTAGTTTGGTAACCTTAAAGGGAATAGTGATATGCATTCAAACTTCAACAGAAAAGCTGACATGATTAAAAAGTTAAGAGGACAAAGTTAGATCAACCCCGAACCTTAAAGGGATAAATTGAAATTAACTTTTTCTAGAACAAACGATAATAAGGTTTGCAATTATTTACACCAAAAACAAATATTCACTTATCATTTAATTATCAAAATTAATAATTGTTCACTTTGTATTTTTAAAGCTTAAATCAACTATAATTAGAGTTTACTTTGTATTTAATTAATCACCTAACGACCAAGGAGATGAAGTTTCAAATTATTTTGCAATAATCAAATCTTATTTAATAGTATAATTAGAGTTTTAATATATATAACTGGTAAGAATTATACTAGGATTCTAATTGTAAAATCCTTATATGATAATGATGTATGGAATTCATATAGAATTATGGTTTAAATTATTTATGAAACTCAATTTTTCTAACCATAAAGAGATTGTCTAGTAGTTGTACCAGTCACTTCCATATATACAATTTCTTTATAAATGTTCTCTAGTTTGTCACTTTCTCTTTTTTACTATAATTTATGGCTTTTCTTTATGGTTTTGTTTATAAATTTTACCTCTATTGCTTTTTAAGTTTTTTTTTAACCTAGTTTGATAGTTTCTTGCCATAATCATTTTCATATCTTAGCTTGTCCAAGTTATAAATTCCACATTCCACTTAATTTGTGAGGTCATTTTTTATTTTTGCTTGAGATTAAGTTTTTAATTATAATTTTTTTATTAAAAAAATAAATAACAAGTATTAAGGATTGTGAAAGGAGTTATGGTTATGGGTCCATAAACAATTTTAATTTTTTTTAAAGGGATGAGATGCAAAAGAGGCATCCTTTTAATTAAGATGAGTATTAAAGAGACTTGGAGTTTTGAATAAATCTACCTAAGTTTCAACAACTTATAAGTAAAATTTTTTATTAATTAGCTTTACGAAGTAGAGATAATTTTTTAATATAAAAAAGTTCTAGAACAGATAAAATTAAAATTGATTATCATCTAACTTTAAGGACAAGCTTTTGCGTGGTGGTAATAATTGAAAAGAACCTAATATAGGCATGGAAAACATATGATCAATAATTAGAAGAAAATAAGAAATCACATCCTTCATTTTGGATACACTCAAACTTTATATTTGTAATTTCACACGTTGAGGTTAAGAATTTTTTTTTTTAATGAATACACTAACAATTTCTATCAATTAGTGATGATAAATGATTTGTCAAAAACAAAGAAATAACTAGTATCCAGATACTTAAATAAGTTATGATAGTCCATCAAAAACATATTATGCTTATAATAATTTATATATGAATGGTTTGAAAAGCTTATCAAAGGTCCCAAACCATAAAGAAACAAAATGCCATAAAAAATTAACTCTATCAACATTTGTCTAAAAAAATTGTTCAAATAAATACTATGATAGATGTGCATTATAATGCCATTTCATAATTATCATTATGATATCTCTTTAATGGTATTTGTCTTAATTTTAATAATAGTTGTGATATATTTTTACCATCATTGAATATAAAGGTTGTTGTTTTAAGTGTTATTAAAGCCTTTAAATCCAATATAAGTTAAGTTTATATATATATATATATAAAAGAAACTTAAAATTAAATAAATATAGCAAAACATGAATAATAAAATTATTTGAAATGTCACTATAATTTACTTGTAATGACATTTTACTCAAAAGGTTGGTATAACTATAAAACAATTAATAATAGAATTACATTTTATAGTATGACATCACTTCACCCACTATTTCTACCACCCTTATCATCGTTAACATATATCCACCACTATTATTTTATTATAACATAACTATATTGTCGTAACTACTATCTTATTATTTTACTATTATTATTATAGTTATTAGACTCGACTTGGGACTTGATTTAAGTAAGAAGCTAGGTTATGGGTTACAAAGGTTAACCTAAAAAAATTAAAAAAGTATTTGAAATTTTAATATTTCATATGAAAAATTAAAAAACAATATATGTGAATATAGGTTATATATTTTATAAATAATGAAGTTTAAAATATTATTTTAATTTTTTTTATCTTAAATTGAAAAGATATTATGTTAGTATATTATTCTTTTAATTTGAAGTATTTAAACCAATATTTTTTTATCTCACATTGAAAAAATATAAATTTTTTTCTTGTAAATATAGAGTATATATACTAAAGGGTTTCAAATTTCATATTGAAAAAATAAAACATCTTTTTAGTTTTTATATAGTGAATTTTGTAAAGGGTTAATAATCAACTAAAAAATATATAAAAAAGAGGAATCTCTAGCTAGGAGAAAAACTAATATTTTAAAAAAAAAGAGTTCCCGATTTTGTCGGGTCACAAGTCAACTTGGTGGGTCGATCAAGTTTTGTTTCCTTTTTTCTCATTCTAATTTTGTGTCTTAATTAGAACAGTCAAGCCATCGAATTAATCTACAAAGCTAATTCGAGTTTAATAATTACAATTACTTTCATCATCTTTATTATTTTTATTATTTTATCATCATTATCTTCACCATCATCCTATTATTATTATTTTAAAATTATAATGCATTATTTTAATTTTTATTTTGTACCGCCTTTTAGTATTTATATAGTGAATTTTGTAAAGGGTTAATAATCAACTAAAAAATATATAAAAAAGAGGAATCTCTAGCTAGAAGAAAAAATAATATTTAAAAAAAAAAGAGTTCCCGGTTTTGTCGGGTCACAAGTCAACTTGATGGGTCGATCAAGTTTTGTTACCTTTTTTTCTCATTCTAATTTTGTGTCTTAACTAGAACAGTCAAGCCATTGAATTAATCTACAAAGCTAATTCGAGTTTAATAACTATAATTACTTTCATTATCTTTATTATTTTTATTATTTTATCATTATCATCATCATTATCTTCATCATCATCCTATTATTACTATTTTAAAATTATTATGCATTATTTTAATTTTTATTTTGTACCGTGTCAATAAAGATATAAAGTGTTATATAACTTAATGTAATTTCTTAAAAATAAAGACAAATTAAGCTAAAAATGATTAAACAAGAGGCAGTATAATTTTTTTATTTTATAATTAATTCTCACGAAACGGATGACAAGATAAGGTTCAAATTTTAGTGTATGGATTCTAATGAAAAAAATTTAATAATAATAGAAACCTTTCATAAAAAGAGATAAAAAGATTAAAATAAAATAAAAAAACTCAACAATCACATGCACCAATTTACTCAACATTTCAAGAATTTTTTTAAAAAATTATTTTTTAATATTATTTTATTTTAAATTAATATTTTTTGATTATTTTAATATATTGATATTAAAAATAATTTTTTTAAAATAAAAAAATATTATTTTAATATATTTTGAAATAAATGTTTTTTTAAAAAGTAATAATTAGCAGATATCACCCTTAAATAGAAATTATTTATTGATAATTAAAGTAAAGCTTCATACGTTACGTAAGAACATTGGACAATCTCGAAATTCAATCCAAACTCGAGGGGCAAATCAGTCGAACAGAAAAACAACCTTCCTTAAAAACCCAAACGAGTAAGTGGGGTCCTTCACTTTCAGACTTTCAGTTCCTGACGATCAGCGAGAAAAACCCGCAAAAAAACTCTCTCTCTCTCTCAAAAGACAGAAAGAAAAATGGTATCAGACTCAGAGCTTACAGAGAGACTGAAAGAATTTCTACGAAATGCGGACTTGGACAAGACAACAACCGGTACTGTCAGAAGAAAGCTAGAGGAAGATTTCGCTATTGATTTGTCGGATAAGAAAGTATTTATAAGAGAACAAGTCGATTTGTTCCTTCAAAACGAGCTCGATAATGGCCAGAAGAACGGTGACAATGAGTATACTCATGAAGATCAGAAAGTGAATGTTGAAAATGACGGCTGTGATTTGCAGGAGGAGGTGCAAAGTGATGATGAAGAGAAAGGGAACGTAAAAAGAGGGTTAGTTATTTATGACGTGTTATTTATTTAAATACACTCGTATTTTTGGCGCGTATTATGGGGCTGGGTGTTGAATTAAAATTTAAAATTCATGTCTGATTTTTTTTTTCGAGTTTATTAGATTATAAATATAACTTGTGCTAGCTCCTGTATTTTTGTTCAACATAAATATATATATATATATATATATATATATATATATATATATATATATATATTGGTGCCGACGTGCGTTTATGATTTATTTTTCTTAGAATTTTTGTATATTTGGTATAAAATGGTGAGTTTATATAATTTAATTTCGTGTGGTAACGTGCAAAATTGCGTTTTGCCTAAGAAATGGAAATACTGGAGTTGGGTAGCATTTAGATGTTCATGCTATCCTTTGCTTTATTTGGAAGTAAAGTCTTGTTGGGAGTTGGGACTTTTATTATTATTATTATTATTTGGTAATACAGGCAGCTCATAACTTTGTCTTAATGACACAGAACTTTAGCAGGGTCTCTCCCTTCCCAGAAATCTCGAATTCGAGCCTCACCTTGTAATAAGAAAAAACTTTGTCTTAATTGATGTAATTGAAAAATGGTTTTGGAGTTTATTTTTAATTTCAAAGCATTAAGGGACAAACTGTTGGTCTGAAACAGGTCCTCTGCTAGTTCACCAAAGATATTGATTCTGCATGATATGATAATATTGAACTTTCCTGTTGTTGTTTTAGTTATCTATACTGCTTACCAGTTCTTATAGAAACATGGTCCTGATCTGCTGCTCTTATCACTATTCTTACAAATGGTCTTTTGTAATTTCATTCATGTCAGATACAACGAGAATAAAAATGAAGGCAAGAAAAGAGGAAGTGGTTTTAGCAAGTTATGTAGCCTTTCTCCTCAGCTTCAGGAATTCTTTGGGGTGCCTCATTTGGCAAGGACGGAGGTATAACTTGAAAGTTCTGAGAAAGTTTCTTTTATTTGCCATTATCTAATCTGGTATTAGGGGATTATCAACAGTGTGAACTATCAAATTTTTTCCTAGGTTGTCAGGCAACTTTGGAACTACATAAGAGAGAAGAACTTGCAAGATCCAAGTGATAGGCGGAATATAAATTGTGACGAGCCATTGCAGGCTCTTTTCGGTGTTGATTCCATCAACATGTTTCAAATGAACAAAGCACTCTCGAGGCATATTTGGCCCTTGGACTCGGAAGATGGTTACTCCTGTCCTTTATTTTTCTTATACAATAATTTTCACATTGCTGTTGCTTTAGATGTAGGATGCGAGGCATAAACATAATGAATGGTTTGGTATATAATAACTTCGTTGTTTAGCTCACCATAACTATTTTATCGACTCATGGTACAGTTGTTTCAATCAATTCAAAACAGCATGAAAAGCAACATAAGCGAGAGAGGGAAGAAGGTAAGGAATCAAATTATGATGTTATTTTGCCGAGAATGCTTTATTTATATGTAAAATATGGGAGTTTTTTTCACCGGATAACACAGCAACTGGCAATCGAGTGTAACCTTATGTCTTCTATTTGGCTCTGATTCAGAATTTGTCTCCATCAGGATTCCTGAAAGGGGACTTTCTATACATTTACTTGAATGAATGTCCTGGGACGTTATACCTATCACTGGAAGCTTGACTCGAAATTTTGCCTTTTGTTCTCCGAATTTAGGCCTCATTTCCACTTCGGCCAGACCTGGTCTTTCACTGGCATTTTAATTACACAACCACTGCCTTTTCTATGCCATGGGAATGAAAAAGTAATAGTTTATGTGTTATAGCCAAAATAGTTAGCATGTGCCACGATCTCCTTTAATTAAAGATTTAGCAGCCACTTACATTTCACTGGTCTACAGACTCCTTTGTTAACCTTATGTTGATTAATCTCAGAGGAAGACGAGTCAAACAAAAAAGAGAAGAAGCAGAAGGGAGGCAATTCAGGTTTTCTCGCTCCCCTTCAACTTTCAGATGCTTTAAAAAAGTTCCTTGGTACTGGAGAAAGTACATTATCCCGATCTGATGTTGTCAAGAGAATGTGGGAATACATTAAGCAAAACAATCTCCAGGTATCTGGTTACTGTGCTCAGTGTAATTTAATGTCTTAATCTGATAATTGTCGGAGACGCGTGCAATAAGTGGAGAAGAGGTTTGTGTTTTCGAACACCTACTGTTGCGCAAGTATAATCTATCCATTAAAAACTTTTCCAGCTGATACAACTGACGTTTTTTTCTTTGGATAATCACACAACTGATGTTAATCTCACCATATATGCTCATTTAAATCTTGCTCTGTGAAAGCAGACAAGATTACTCGGTTTTAGGAAGAAAAAAATGGGATATCGACTGTGTAAGATTGTATGGTTGTTACTGGAGATACAAAAAGGTTTTCCTTTGTAAAATTATTAGATTGATAAAGAACTAAAATTATTGTCTACAAAGTGGGTAGCCAGATGGTTTACACTTAAAGATCGGATCAGGTTTACACTTAAAGATCGGATCATTGACTTATCTGCAGAGAAAATAGGAAAATGTTGAAAAGATAAGGTTGAGCCAGTGCCATTTTTACTGTTTTGGCCATCTTTAATTTAGTAGGGGCCGCTGTGCCTATAATGGACTTCTTGATGCTGACAATGGTGTGATGTCGTGCCTACTTTTCTAGTTTCTAACTATTATTACGGATAACTCTACAGGATAGTCAGGGGTTAGCTTTTCATCATGTTCAATTTCACACCTACTGCAAGTTTACCTCCATCGCTGTTTGCAGTTCTTGCACACTGGATGGAGTATATGCGAAAGCTTTCCCTTAAGAATGCATAGCGATAAAATGCGTTGGGCTTTGAGTTACTGTTAAGAGAAAATACTAGATTAATAGACTTGAAGTTGTGTTACGGTGATGTTTTAAATCTTTTGAGATTGATTTTGAGCTGTACCTAATATGTGCCTCAAACCATTTTCCGTTTGTTTGAAGGATCCATCTGATAAGAGGAGAATACTATGTGACGTGAAGCTGAAAGAACTCTTTGAGATTGACTCCTTCACAGGCTTCACTGTTCCAAAACTTTTATCTGCTCATTTTGTGAAGGCCTAACAGTGAATTGTTCGTGCTTCAAAGCCGGCAGTGACAGAAGCTGGGTTTTTGCTTGCGAGTTTTCGGTTTCAGTGATTCAAAAGTATTTGCCTCAAATGTATTTGCTTGTGTATAGGCGCAATAACAATGACATTTTCAATTTTTCTGCACTTAGTTGTGGATTTCTTGCTGTTTTTGTTTTTTGGAGGTGGGTGGCAGAGTTCAGCAAGCATTGTAGTCTAGTAGGTACATGATGCAGGCAGAAGCTGAAGAAAGCACAGTAAAAAAGAACACGTAAATTTTAATGAGCGAAAAGAATTATCAACATAGAACTCCGAATTTGCAATATTTGTTTTCTTCAGAATAACAATGATAAAGCCTGTTTTTTAGAAGGTTTACAAAGTATTAAATATAGGTTAGAAACTCTATCTTAATTCAGAAATTAAAAAAAAATCTGAAATTATAAAGAAAGAAAGCATCAAGTATGAAATTAACATAAGATCTGAAAATAAAAAAAAAATAAAAAAAAATTGTCAAAATGGATCCTTAGACGAGATTTTCTAAATCTAAAGATTTAACAATTAGAGTAGCAATTCCATACTATTTTTAGAAAAATAACTTCTAGAAATTTCTATAAAAATTTAAATATGATCTAATTATTAAATTAAAAGTTTTAACTCTTTTAAGTTGTTATTTTAATTTGGCATTACTAAACTTTTTTTTGAATCTAAACCTGTTTTACTGATCCATGAATATCAATAGGTCATCCATATAAATTATCTAAAAGAAATTCTTAATGAATTATAATAAAATAGAGTTGTTTTGTTTATTTGAATTCTATAAGCACGAAGAAAGATCATTTTAATTTCAATTAATTGTTGTTTTTTTAAAATATATCAAGATAATATATTTTTATATTTTATAAAATTTATTTTTAATATCAACATATTAAATTAACCAATTTAAAAACATCAAAAAAATTGAAAGCGTGAAATTCCTTTGCAAATTAACTTGGCATAACAAAAGTTGAAAAGGATTTATACTCTATTAATTATTAAGATATATCATTGTTCTTATTGTTTTTTTTTTTAATATTCCTTCATGATTTATTATCCCCTCATCGTCGTACTTGCATAATAAAAGTCATTGACGATGCCAAAAGGGAATACAGCCGGTGGTTGCAAATGGTTGTCGTCTTCCATGGAAAGGCATCTACCTCAACGTCCTTAGAGGGAAAACATAGAACAACAACAACCATCAAAATCTCCATTGGAGAATCTTATCGCCAATGAAGATAAAAGAGTAGCTGCGAAGTCCAACTCCTCCTTCCTTTTCTATTTCACGTTGTTGAAAATTGGATGCTCTCAGGACAAGTGTCGGTTGCAGCAGCAAGAGAATCTAATAACAGAGGAATCAGAAATCAATGCCTTGTTTTTTTAATGTTTCTTGTGTCACTCATGGAAGAAACTATTCTCTCCTCCGGCAAGTGGTGGCAGGCACCAGCGTGTCACCGCACATCAAAAGCTCACTGCAACGTGTTAGTGTCTGGTTGGTGGTCACAGCCGAGTTTTGTTTTCTTCCTGAGAGATTCTTGCCTCGGAGATTGTACAGAAACAAATTACGGCCACGACTGCCATGTTGATGAATAATGAAGATGCTAAAGATGCTTTGCCGAAAGAATCTTTCACATGACTAACATAACTTAGTTGTTGTGATTCTCTCTCTCTTCTTTAATGCTCTGATGCCACCATTCCTTGTGTGGAATTTGTAAGGGCGTTACCACTCCGATCATTAATTACGATGAGATCAGCAATTTTGACAAGATGGACTTGGTGGCCATGCGGTTGGTCTGATATTATGACAACGGTTTCTTTAGAAATAAATTAAAATATTTTTTTATTATATTTTATAAAATTTATTATCAATATTAGTATATTAAAATGATTTAAAAATATTAATTTTAAAAAATAATTTTTTTAATTTTTTTAAAAGAACTCTTTAAATATAAAAAGAAACATGTTTTAAATGTATTTGTTTTTGTGTTAATACTAGTATTTTAAAAAACAATTAAATTTTTTCTTTAAATTAATTATGGATTGTTTTGAAATGTTTGAAAGGTAAAAACAAAAATTATTTTATATATTGTAAAATAAAAATATTTTAAAAAATAATTATTATTTTAATCTCCAATGCATCTAATTCTACAAATTAGGAGGAGGATTCACCGTCAATTTTGACAAGGTGGTCACCACGGCGACTAATTTTATTAAATTAGGATGTGAATTTTGTGTTCATGGCTGAAACCATGATGTAGATTAGAATTTTGATTATAATTGTTTTTTAAAATAAATTTTATTTGATTAAAAATATATTTAAAAAATATTTTTTTATTTTAAAAAAATTATTTTTAACATCAACACATCAAAATAATCTAAAATATAAAAAAATAATTTAAATAAAAAATAATTTTTTTATTTTTTTTAAATATAAAAATAACCAACTTCAACAAGATTTTGACAGCGTGGCCAAACAAGGATATAGATTCTTTGTTGTTTATGGATGAGGAGATGTGAGACCATCAATTTTGACAACGTGATCCCATTGTGCTTTTGGATGAGAAGAATTTTTACAAGGTTGCCTTTTAACGCTTTTTGACGTTTTTATTGAAGTTATGAATGGTGGTGGGTTGCTCAAGCAAATTCAGCTTTTTATGTTTTATATATGAGAAATAAAAGACAAAATTAGTTGTTTTTAAAAAATTATAAAAAAGATTGTAGATTTTCTTTTCTTAAAACAAAAATCCCATATATATATATATATATGTTTTTAGAAAACTAGAAAAAAAATCCCATATATATATATGTTTTTAGAAAACTAGAATTTGAAAGAATAAACAGTCTTATTCCATTAACCACACAAGAGGTGTTACAATGCTAATCTTATAAATTAACGTATAAAAAATTTAATTAACTAATTGAAAGAAATAAACAGTGTTCGTTTTTTAGGTAAAAGAACACTTTTGGAAACACGAAATATAAAAAAGTTTCATACCTGCAAAGACAACCTTTATTCCCTTGTTTACCCAAATACCTCAACCTCACCTAACAACAAAAATCTTCAGGAGCACTCATCTTATCAAGATAATTCCTTTTTTATATGCTAATATATTTCTTTAATTTACCACAATACTTCGCCGCGTTTGAAGATTCTCATTTCCACAAATCACCAAACTCGCACCAGCTCACTACTCTCTTCTGTACGTAAACTCCATTTCTGTCCCTGTAGATTGATCATCGTCCCGCTTGTGTTCTTAATTATAGCTCAAAATGTTTGAACACTACCCTTTTAATCTCCAAGAAGTTCCTCATGAACCCTAATAAGTAAATCGGTTCTGAATTTCTCCTTAGAAAGCGAGATATATATCCATGTCGAAGCATAGGCAAAGGGAGAGTGTTAATTTCCTCCCCAACCTTCTCAAGATTTCCCATCTCCTCTCATAAATTAATGGGTATTTTTTCTTTCTGTTTCCAAATGATAAATCCATCGTAAACCAAGCTCAAGACTTCATAATGATTGTTGGAGAGTTTACATGAAACTTGAAGATGTATATAATCTTATTGTCTATGGCATTATTGATAAGTTAATTACCACTTGCTTGGATAGAATTTCGAAAGACCATGCAAATAAAAGAAGACATCCTTGGAAGAACTCATTATCGGCATTCGTATCGTTGAAGAAACTGGAGGATAAGAGATGGGATCATGGCACAAGAGAGAGCTATGAACAAGCTACCACAAGTTAGGTGATCAATTCAATTTCTGAAAACAAGAACTCATCTGAAGATGATTACCCTAAGAATGTATCCAATAGAATATTGAAAAGAGTATAATGCATTTTTTTTTAATTCGGTTTGCATGCTCCCTTTTATTAATTTTTGGCATGTATGTTGATGTCACATAAAAGTAAATACGTGGAAATCATGGGTATTTTAGGATTAATCGATCCAGTGTTAAATAAAAAACTTGAAAAATGTGAAACATGTAGCAAAATTGAAATCACAAAAGGCCAAAGAAAGTGTTAATTCGCACTGATAATCATGGGTTTTTAACTATTAGGTAATTGTTCTCTCTAATTTTAAAAAATAATTTTAATATTAAACTTTTTTTTTAATTTTTTTGACGGGAAAAAAAGGAGAGAGTCGTCAAATTTCAGTGTACAGAAAAAAAATGATCATCAGTGATGATTATAACTATCAAAACGGTTGATTTCTGTATCAAATAATTCTATATAATAATGGAGTTGATATATTGTTTTTTTTTTTTTTTTAACTTTGAAAGTGTTTTAAACAATAAATTTGTGCTCGAAAAGATTTTGAGTTTTCAAGTTGATTATTGTTTTTATGTCAGTTTTTTGTGTTTTTGAAGGTCATAAATAAGTTTAACAAAGTTTCTATAATATTTTCTAGGTGTTTTAAGTTGACAATGAGTTTATTTATAAAAATATTTGTGACCCTAAGATGAGACGTCTTTTTTTAAAAAAAGATTGGGGTGGACATAACTTTTTTTAAAAATAAAGGTCCATATGCGGGTTGTTGCTTGATGGGCCAGGTTTGCCAAGCCCAGTAGCGTCTAGCCGAATTATTATTTTTTTAATTTTTATTTTGATTTTAATTAATTTTTTATTTTCTATGTATTTTTAAAAATAATTGTTTGTTTATGTTTTAATTAATGCCCTTTTGTGTGATTTTCCCTTGTTTATTTAGCTCTTTTTAAATTGTGATTATTTTTTAATGATATTGAAAGTATTTAATTTTTAAAGATATTGGTATGACTTATTTGTGATTTTTTTAAAAAATTTTATATGTATTATTTTTTTCATAAGATTTTTAATATGTGATGCCTTGTATAATATTTTTTTATTTTATTATATTCAATAAATTTTATGTATATGTCAATTTTTATTACAAATTTATTTTGATTAATAAATTTATTAAACACAACTGAATAAATTAGTGATATTAAATATCTTTATCTATATTTGTCTCTTAGTTTTTTTAATTTTAATTTTATTTATTGTTGATGATTATTTTTTATATTTTTTTACACAATGTTTATTGATTTGTTTAGTTAAATGCATGTGCAAGTTGTTCAATTTACATCCAAGAATTTTTTTTATGTAAAAGAAAAAGTTGAGAAATTTTGTATGTTTGATTTTTTTATTATGTTTTGATGTTTTAGATTTGATTCTTATTTTTATAATTTTTTATTTTTTTTCTTGAATTTTTTATACTCGATTCATAGTTTTTTGTTTTTGTTTGCATTTCATGTCATTGTTTTAATAACATGTATAACTTTTTTTAGTTATTAACATTTTAGAGGTGTTTTACTTATTTTAAAATGTTAATGTTCCATGAATATTATTTTTTAAAAATTAACCTGTCCTATAATGTAGAGCAAACCATTTATCTAGTTAAAACTATATAATATATAAAAACACTAAGAAATATTGGGAAGTTCTAGATTGTGAGGGTGGAATTGAAACATCAATCAATCTAAAGGATAGATCGCCTAGTTTTACTGTACAATGACACCGAGTAAACCGATTTGACTCAAATTTATGCGACTACCCGTAGGTGAGTAACCGAATCTTTGCGTCTATGAATCTGAATATTTGCCCTTTGTCTATATAAGGACACGGGTAGGCTCTCATTTTTGTTATTCACTTTCTCGGTCATGTTAGAGACTTCAAATTGAGAGAATCTGAGTAAAACAAAGCTAAAAATATGGAGCTTAGCTTGGATTTGGGTTTGTTTTATGTACCGAAATCGATAAGCGAATGTCTTAAAGAGGTTTCAATGGTTACAGATGGTAGCCAAAAGTTACCAAATCCTGATGATTATGTCAAGAGATTAGAAGATGAAAGGAGAAAGATCGATGCTTTTAAACGTGAACTCCCTCTCTGCATGCTTCTCTTGAATGAAGGTATGTTCTTTTGCTTTTTTTTCTTTGGGTTTTTTATTTTTTATTTTTTTTGGTATATATCTCCGATTTTGGGTTTTTAAAGATTGGATTTTGATTTCTTGGTTTTCTTGTTGTTGCTCTTTTTGTGGGGTTTGTAGCTATTATCAGATTAAAGGAAGAGGCAATGCAGTGCAAAGAATTGAATGCTTTGGTACCATTGAAGGGGGGTTCTAATGAAGATGGGAATGATAAAAAGAAATGGATGAGCTCTGTTCAGCTCTGGAACACTAACAATAACATCAACTTGGATTGCAAAAATCAAGACACAAGATCAGAACCAAAACAGGTAATTCACTTAAATTTTCTTGATTTAAAGGAATAAAGATGGAAAATTTATTTGGATTTTGCAAGATGGGGATAAGTTTTATTTTATGTTTTTTATTTTTATTTTTTAAACTACATCTAGAGAAATGAAGAAGATGATGATAGGTCTACTTGTGAGAACCCAATTCAGTTTGGTAATCATGGAAACAAGGGAGGGGCTTTTGTGCCTTTCAAGGCACTTTCTGGTTTTGAAAGGAGTAAAAAGAAAGAAGAGAAGGAGGTTGTTTCACAAGTTACAGGGCTTTCTCTTATGACCCCAGTGCCTAAATCCTGCGATTTTATGTCTAAGAGCACCAATTGCGGTAATCAAATGAAGATACAGAGTAAACCACAACAACAGCAACAGCGACAGCATGCTTACAGGAAGCAGCGAAGATGCTGGTCACCGGAGCTTCACCGGTGCTTTGTTGATGCCCTTCAACAACTTGGGGGATATCAAGGTTAAATACTTGATAAATTTTTGTCTCTTCTTAACACGTGTAATTAGAGGAAATGATTTCAAATTGCTCCCCTGGAAAGGGATTTTTAGTAGGAACTCAGTCTTGTTAGACTGATGTTTAGGTGGTCCTTGCGGAGCCTGTGAAATATGGCAAATAAACAAAAGATCTATTGACTTGAAAATTTCAATTTCAAGCGAATTCCAACTTGTAAAATTGCTAACATGAGTAGTTGAATAGCATTCCTGGGATTGTTTGTCCTTACATGTAAAATTTGCTAACCGTACCTAGAGATACTGGATTCTGCTCCTTAGCAAGTTCTTTTCTATCATGCTATGATTATCTCTCTCCCAAGCTAATTGGTTATCATGTGATACAGTTGCCACTCCTAAACAGATCAGAGAGCTTATGCAAGTAGATGGCCTCACCAATGATGAAGTTAAAAGCCACTTGCAAGTAAGTTTCTGAATGGATACATATTTTCTAGGCTTTTTTCTTTTATGTAGGACTAAATAACATGGAGTCTTTTGTGTGATCAGAAATACAGGCTTCATCTCCTCAAAGTGCCGGCATCTTCAGCTACCCCAGGAAATGACTTGTGGAAATCTCAAGATCAATGCGAGGACCCTGTAATGCATAAAATTTCAGAGTCTGATTCTCCGAAAGCACCTCTTCATGGAAGTAGCTCTGCCAAAGCTACCTCTAATACCGGAGGAGATAGCATGGAAGCAGAAGATGATGACAAATCAGAGAGTCATAGTTGGAATGGCGTGCTTCACCGTCCAGGAGAAGTTCATGTATAGTCACAAACTGATTCTGATCCCCTTGAATTTTTCTGATACAAATATACATAATAGGGAATCGGATTGTGGAGATAAGAGGAATACTGAAGCCTACAAGGATAGGATTCTAAATTGGACTGTTTTTACTTTGAGGCAGTAAAATTAGAGAGAGTGAGATTTTGCGGATACTATGGTTTAGTTTATGTCCCTTCCTGTGTGAGTTGTTCATGACTTTCTGTAATTCGTAGTTATGGATTCTAAGCAATTTATGTTTTATAACATATAGCTTTAATTTACAAATGCCCTTTAATTTTCCTTTTCAAATTGTTGTCCAGTACATGACTGAAATTTCATTTGCCTGGTGTTGTTTGTTGAGTTTCGTTTACAATATAGCATATAGTTAGGTTTTAAAATCTCAAATAGCTTTTTAGCTGAGAGGAAACAGGACCACCATGCGCAGCCTCTCGACTTCGAGGCCATGGGTGGTGATGTTATCGTCGGTTGTGTAATGAAGCCTCGAGAATCTATGCAGTTTTTTAGAGCTCGCTGACACGTATGGAATTCAGAATATTCCTCTTAAAAACAAGACGCAGCAGCCTGTGTTGAGAAAACAGCAGCCATTTGACAGGAAAACAGTAAACATGACAGCCTAATCTGGCCCTCTCTACATTAGACAAATGAAGGGCAGTCACCTAATCCATTATCTTTCTACACTACCTATCTCTTTATTAGTTTCAGAAACCATAGACTACTATTAGGCTCCTCCAGCGATAACTATGGAATACAGAATAATATAAAAGTAAAATTATTTTTAATATTATATAGTTATAAATTTAAATATTATTATTATTTATTTTATTTGATAAAATTTAAATTTAAAATAATATAAATATATGTAAATTTTAAACTTATTGAGAGTAATATAAAACTAAAATTATTTTTGAGATCTAATTTAATTTAATGTGTTAAATTTATAGGTCAAGATGATTCTTAATATAATTATAATGTATTTTATTTATTTTTTGAGGTACTAATATTAAAAATAAAAAATATTATTTTAATATATATTTTTTTAAAAATACTTTAGAAAAAATCTTGACATTAACTTCACCACCCTATCAAAAAGAACAAAAAATCTCCCCTCTCATATATATATATATATATATAAAGGAGAGAAAAAAAAGGATACCAACCACGTGGACGCATACACACAAACAAAAGGTACTTAGAATGTAGTCAAGTGACTCATTCATCAGAAAGCCCTACGACACGTATCTTTAAGAGAAATATATATAGAAACAACAACGGATAATCATCCCAAGTTCAATTGTTTATACATGATAATTGGCCATAAAAGGGAAGTTCTTGATATTCTTAAATATTTGTATTCGTTGACGAATTGAAATTCGCCTGATCAACTCCTATTTGCTCTCCAACCAACGAGTTTGTTTAAATTATCTGTTTCTACAGCCAGGATTTTGAGGCAAAGACAAATTTGGAATCAACATCAAAGTTGTCATCTTCGTAATAAATAATAATTTTTTGAATCTCATTGAGCGGATATGGTGAGCCCACGCCAAGATTGTGCCCATAACATTGAATGACTCAGAATGACAGGTGCACTTTCGTTGGAATCTTTCTGTGTTCATGCATGTATGTACTGTTGAGTAAGAAAACATTTTTTTTAAGTGTTTTTTTTCTCTTGTTAATGTTAGAGCAATAACTGAGAGCTAGGCATATCCTTCCTGCTTTCCTTGCTTGGTATATGAAACATGTGGATCTCCTATCTTTTCTTGGGAGCACTATCAATGGCAGTGGTGTAGATGAGTTGTCTCAGTATAACATCATGTCCAGGAGACATCCTATAGTATTGAGGTGAGATTTTTCATCGGCATTTTTATTGGAGAGAATATTCATTGGCATTTTCCATGTTTTTCAGTTTTTTTTTAATGATGTGCCAATAATTGCTTACAATAAAGCTCTAATCACAGTAGAAAGTATCTTTAAAAATTGAAAAACCAACAAAGATTTAAGATCTACAACGGATTTTTCATCTAAATAATGATAAATTGATTATATAGAACTATGGATTTTCATATTTGAAATATTCAAATAGAAAATTTATATAAATAATGTACAATAATGAGATAAGAAGAACTTCATACACCAACACTTTTTTTTTTAAATGAAAAATACATTAAAACAATTTAATAAAAACAAATTACATCACGAGACAAAAAATTATATAGAGAGATTGTTTTTTTATTTTACTATCTATTTGCCTAAAATGGACTCTATCAAATAAGGAATGCTTAATCTATTGTTCTTGATGATTGAGTCATCCAAGCATCTAAAAATAAATAATGAACTTAATTTTTAAAAAAATAAAACATATTGTCAAATATAAATTCAATTATTTATTAAAAATTAGTCAAATTTAACCTGCTAACTTATAATATATCATTACCTAACCACTTCAACTATCACTAATAGCATCAATATTACTATCACAACAATAAACACCACTGATTTACCACCAAACCACTATCTTTTATCAATATAATCATCATTTCATCGTAATAACTTTTCTACATCTCCACCATTAATTAATAACTACCATCTTACTGCAATTACCACCAATCATTACTACCACCACTAGTTGTCACATCATAATCATTGCTAATATCATCAAACCATCATCACTATAATTGATATTATTACTACTATTTTAAATGTTATTATTACAACTATTATTATTACTATTATTATCCTATCATAATCATCATAAATCTTCTAATCATATTATTATAAATAAATAATAACACCAATTAATACCCTAATTGTTATCAGTTATCTATCATTTTTTTAATTCAAACTTATTCAACCTAAATTAATACCTTTAATCATTATCAAGCTCATAAAAAATCAAAATTTCCTAAATTTTTAACTTAACTAGAAAATTTGTTGTTATGGGATTAAGAGGGGGGTGAATTAGATGCATCACTAATATTAACAAATAATAAAAATTAATTCAAATAAATATAATAACCAACAATGTAATTAAAGTGCTTAAAGTAAAGAGATAAATGAGAGAATTTGCAAACTTGTTTTTAACGTGGTTCGATAAGCTTACATCTGTACCTCAAACATCAAACCAAGATTTTCTAAGAGTACAATAGCCACTTGATGAATCCACACCAAGATTTTTTTTACCATTTGAAGATATTAGCTAACTCTCAAGGGTTTATAAGAGTGATTTTGTTATTATAATTAACTCTCTTAGTAGAGTAGATACTATAACTAGAAGATCTAGTATCTATACATCTTACAAGATAACATTTATATGATTTGAAGGTTTTTAAGTGTAGTAAGAATGAGATTGAATACTCTTGTATAATTAAGGATTGATATTTTTATAATATTTTTACAATTAGAATAACTCGTATATAATATATATTTTCAGTCCCTCACTAATTTTACAATTAGATAAGCTATATATATATATACATGCTATTTGATAACCACTAACGATTGAAATGGTCAACTGACTCATATTAATCAAGCTAATTAGTTGAGCAATTTTAGCAAAAATCTCAAGTGTTTATCATTGATGAATAAGTGATTGAATGATTAATTTGGCATTACCAAGTAGTCAATTGGTTCATATAGAATTCCAGTTTTATCAATTTTAACATAAGTGAATTCTTAAAATTGTTTACCATGTTTTAATCAATCTTTTAAAATTTATGTACAGTGAAATGCATGCATTCATTTTAATTGTACCATCAAGATAAGATATACGAATTTATGTAAAACATTAAAATGAACACTTAAATTGTAAGTCTTCACTTTGCTTTCTTTTTGGATTTTTTTTATTGATATCTTTATGAAATCCTTTATGCTTATTATATGATCTTTATATAAAACTTGTTTAACACTTATTTTCAACCTAACATATTATTAGTCAAATTTTTATAGGATTATTATTATGAAAATATATAAAAACATAAATGTGTGATCTAAAGGTCAACAAAATTGAGAAAAAATAATTGTTATCCATTAAACTACCTATTATTTTTTTTTTCAATTTTAACACATCTAAGTTATAAAATCACTTTTAATTTCATCAAGTGATAAATTAAACCTATTTCTCTCTTATCGCAAATAAACTCTAAAATGCGAATTATATATTAATACAACAAAATTATGATTATAAAACAACCAAAACACTTAAATATACAAACAAATTATAGAAAATAGAAACAAGTTTCAATAAATTAACTTTAAACATAAATTGGTTAAAACGTAAATGGATGGGTATACTTGATGGAGTGAAAATTAACATTAAATGGAACCAAGAGAGGGAGGTTACATTGGTGTTGACAGATTGGGTGAGTGGATTTTAGAGGGGGGTTGTTGAAGATTTAAAGAAACAAGGTTAGGGTTTGAATTTAAATAAAAAAAGAAGAAGAAGAAATAGGGGATAATAGAGGATTGTCGGGTTTTAAATCCTTTTAAAATCGCTTATAGAATTTTTATAAAAACAATTGACACATTAGCAATATTGACATAATCTTTTTTATTCCATTGCTATTTATGTCAAAATGAAATCAAGAGATTTGTTATGTAGGGTAGGCAAAACAACTACATAAATATTGAAAAATTTATGAAAATTACATAGTTAAAATATAAATCTAAAATGAATTAGTAAAATTTGACATAAAATTAAGTACTTATAATATAACTATATAAAATTTGATTTATAACATCCTTAGCTAACCCTCTGATTCACTAATTACTAATTAGTTTTATCATTGTTCCTTAACAATTCCACCACTAATTAGTACTTAAAAGTATATTTTTATCAATATTTTATATCATCATTTTGCATTTGAAGTATTAGTAAGTCCTTCCCTAAAGCATGTTTTATAATAACATATCTAATAATATAATGTACCTTTAATTTATGGAAAATATTCATTTTGAATATAGGCCTATTATATAAATCAAATGATTGATTGATGAGTTTAAATACTGAAATTGAAAGGACAAAGAGATGGCCAAACTTAGAAAAGAGATACTGGTGCAGTCTAAACTGAAATACTGTTTGGTAATTGGGTCATAACTGGAGTTGTATATCTCAGATTTAGATCCACTTTATATGGATGGAAATGTAAGACATAGACTTACAACTTTGATGGGAGCACCAGATTTAAAAAGGCTATTTTCAAGTCAAATTATAGTAACAAGAAAGAAATATGAATTTGTCTTGCAGCCTAAACACTGTTCAGTGTTTGACCCATATTTGGAGTTCTAGAAGTCCAAATGACCTCATTTTATTTTTCCTAGAAAGTTGAGACAATTTTTTAGAACTTTCATAGTGCAAGTGGTTTCAGTTATGACATTATCAATGACATTTTATTCAAACAAGAAGATAAAAATTGTCACCAAGTCAAGATGTGGTCACCCACTCATCAATTATTTATCAAATCAATAGTTATAAATTCTAGCTTATAAAAAGAGGCATTTACCATATATTTAGGCATCTTGGTTTCCAAATTAAGATTATGCTTTTGCTTTCTCTTTTTGTATTTTTGTAATGCTTAAGTTTTTCTTTCGTTAATATCTTGTTTATGCTTTTCATTTCTTTTCCTTTACTTAGTTAACTTTTATCTTATTTATGTTCTT
>NW_011500401.1:116666-116843 GCF_000495115.2 Populus euphratica
ATAAGAATAAGTATAGTGTAAACTCAACATGGACCTTAATGTTTGATGCTAACATGTTTTGTAATGTTATCTTGTTCACTTTTTAATATTTTACTCGTTAAATGAATAATCTAGATTTATGTTTGATTAGTACTTAAAAGTGCATTTTTATCATGGTTTTATATCATCATTTTGCAC
>NW_011500401.1:119205-119514 GCF_000495115.2 Populus euphratica
AGGTATGGAAAGACCCAAATTTGCCATTTTCAAATTCAAAGTTTGGCTATAAAAGAGAAGTCCGAATCTGTCCTGCAATCTAGCCCAAACACTACTCAGAGTTTTACCTATAACTGGAATTCTAGAAGTCCAAATAATATAAAATTTGGTGGGTGGAAGGAAAAGACAGAAAATAAACTCTATTTTAAGTCGATCCAAACTAACATATTAAAAAAAAAATTACAAAAATAACTTAGAAATAAAAACCAATCCTCTCATCGCTAAACTCTAAGCAAAAAGGAATCAAGCTACAAAAAACTTTATAAAATC
>NW_011500401.1:122276-126150 GCF_000495115.2 Populus euphratica
AAACTTAGAAAAGAGATGTTGGTGTAGTCCAAACCGGAACACTATTCGATGATTGTGTCATATCTGGAGCTGTAAATCTCGAATTTAGGTCTATTGTAAATGGATGAAAAGGTAAGACATAGGCCTATAACTTTCATGGAGCCCAAGATTTAAAAAGGCTCGAGCACTGTTCGGTATTTTGGCCATATCTGGAGTTCTAGAAGTCCAAATGAGCTGAATTTTTTACACAAGAAAGCTGAGACAATTGCCTACAACTTTCATGTTTGCAACTGGCTCCAATTTTGACGTTATCAATGACGTTTTGGGCAGACAAGAGAAGATAAGGATTGTCACCAAGTCAAGAGTTGGCCACCCACTCATCAATTAGTCATCAAATCAATAGTTCCCATTTTTGGCCTATAAAAGGAGGCATTTGACATGCATTTAGGCATCTTGATTTTTATATCAAGATTATGTTCTTACTCTCTTTCTTTATATTTTTATAATGCTTACGTTTTGTTTTTACTAATATCTTATTCATGCCTTTTATTTTTTTTCCTTTACTTAGTTGTAAATGGATGAAAAGGTAAGACATAGGCCCATTTCCTTTCCTTTACTTAGTTAACTTTTATGTTCTTATTTTGTTTATCTATTTTGCTTTCTTTCATTATGTCTAGCTAAGTTAGTTATGTCAAGGTGGAAAGGTTACACTAATGGTGTGAGAATAAGTATAATGTAAACTTGATATGGACTTTAATGTTTGATACTAACATGTTTTGTATTTGTTATCTTATTCACTCTTTAATACTTTGCTTGTTAAATGACTAATCTTGATTTATGTTGTATAACACTTAGTACAACAAATGCGTGGTACTTTCATAACCGACACTGTGTGGTATAATCAACACCTGAGCTATGAAAGGAACTTGATTTATTGTTAACATAAGTTATAATCATGAATGCCTGACAATATTTACAAGTATCAACATTATTCGAATAAGATAATTAATGTAATCATGTTAACCATTTATAATCCGATTGGAATCTCCTTTGTCTGTGGTTTCCAACTAAGTAATAAAAAGAGTTTATAATGTACTTGTTTGACATATTATTAGTTGATCCTTTAACCTTGATATTTGTTGTTATCATTGTTTAATCCTTACATTGATCTTCTATTTCAAAGTTCTTATTAACGTTTTCTTCTTCTTCTTCTTTATTACTACTACTACTAGTTTAATTATTATTATTATTACTATAACTATTATTAGTAGTATTATTAGTACTATTAGTATTTTTATTGTTGTTGTAGCTATATTATTATTGTTTATAATTTATATAATTAACCTCCCTGTGATTCGACTTCGGTTTTGCTAGGTTATTTATTAGTTCGACACTCTTACACTTGGAAGAAGAAATCAATCTTTTGGTCGTATCACCTATATTTGTGCTATGAAAGGAACTTGATTTGTTGTTAATATAAGTTATAATCATGAATGCTTGACAATATTTACAAGTATTAGCATTATTTGAATAAGATAACTAATTTAATCATGTTAACAATTTATAATCTGATTGGAACCTTCTTTGTGTGTGGTTTCCATTTGAGTAATAATAATTTATACTATTCTTGTTTGAAATACCATTAGTGGATCCTCTAACCTTGACATTTGTTGTTATCATTATTTGATCCTCACATTAATCTTTTATTTGAAAGTTCTCATCAACTTCTTCTTCTTCTTCTTCTTTATTATTGTTATTATTATTACTATTACTATTATTAATAATATTATTAGTATTATTAGTATTATTATTTTTGTTGTTCTTATATTATTGTTGTTTATAATTTATACAATTAACTTTCTTGTGGTTCGACCCTGGTCTTGCCAGGTTATTTATTACTTCGATACTGCTGCACTTTAGAGAAGACATCAATCTTTTGATCATGTCAACTATCAAAAAATTGAGTAAGAAAACAGTTATTAAAACTGTTTAAAACTAAAAAGATATAATATATGTACTTATTGTTGGCCCATATTATATTACAGGGTGGATTAAATTTTTACTGAACATAAAAAGATGTCCAAGCATTGCTAACATGTTTTCTAGTAGAAAAATATTTTAAAATGTAGGGGTTGACTTAATGAGATCTAGTTGACTAGGTGGATCTAAAGACAACCTAGACGACTGGTAAAAATATATTTTAATAAAAAAATTAAGATGACTTCTCTCTTTCTTTTCTAAAATTGAGACAACAACATATTTGAGCGACTCGAGTAACTTTAGATTACCTTATCAAATTCAGAACTTGGGTCATGAGATCATGAAAAATCTATATAAAAAAAATCAAAATAAATTATGAAGCTAAATTTCTTATCAACCATTGTTGAAATATGACATTGAAAATAATAATGATAAAAAAATAGGACCTAAAAAAATGACTTGAGTTAACCTACCAAACCCATTACTCGAGTCATGAGGTTAAGATAACCTTATAGAATACAAATCAAAATAAAATATAAAGGATAATTCACAATCAATTCAATGTTTAAAGATTAAATTAAAAAAATATCAATGAAAAAAGAACACAAAAAAGAACCTGAATCAACCTGGGTTTACTCGTTAAACTCATGTTCCGAACCAAGAGACGATAACAATCTTATAGAAAGTATATTAAGATAAATTATGAAGCTCAACTTCCAATCGATTCGATATTTAAGGATAAAATTGAAAAAAAACAATTAAAATTAAAGGACAAAAAAATAACCCAAGTTAACCTTGGTTAATCTACAAATCCAGGATCAAGTCATAAGATTATGATAATTTCATAGAAAAAAATAAAATAAACTATTTATACCAATTTCCAATCAACTCAATGTTTAAGGATGAAATTGAAGAAAAATTAAATGAAAAAAGGACATAAAAAACTGAACTCAGTCAACCTAGGTTAACATACTAAACTCATGACCTGAGTTACGAGACCAGAAGAACCTTATAAGAAGTAAATTAAAAAAATTATGAATTTCAATTTCCAATCAATTCAATATTAAAGGATAAGATTGAAAAATAAGATACAATTAAAAAGAATAGATAAAAAAAAACTAAGTCAACCTATCAAACCTAGAACTTTGATTATGAGATTGAGATAATTACACATAAATTATATTAAAATAAATTATAGATCCTAATTTTTTAAAACCTAATATTAAAAAATAAAATTAAAAAAATACAATACTATTACAGTGAATAATGCTTGCGATAAAGTTTTTGTTAATAAAAAGAAAAGATAAAAAAATATTTGATTTATCCCGTGAAACCTAATGACATGATTAAAAGATTGATGTCTTCTCCCAAGTGCAGGAGTGTCGAAGTAATAAATAACCCGGCAAGACCGGGGTCGAACCACAAGGAGGTTAAGTGTATAAATTATAGATGACAACAACAACAACAACAACAACAACAACAACAACAACAACAACAACAACAACAACAACAACAACAACAACAACAACAACAACAACAACAACAACAACAACAACAACAACAACAACAACAACAACAACAACAACAACAACAACAACAACAACAACAACAACAACAACAACAACAACAACAACAACAACAACAACAACAACAACAACAACAACAACAACAACAACAACAACAACAACAACAACAACAACAACAACAACAACAACAACAACAACAACAACAACAACAACAACAACAACAACAACAACAACAACAACAACAACAACAACAACAACAACAACAACAACAACAACAACAACAACAACAACAACAACAACAACAACAACAACAACAACAACAACAACAACAACAACAACAACAACAACAACAACAACAACAACAACAACAACAACAACAACAACAACAA
>NW_011500401.1:126557-139413 GCF_000495115.2 Populus euphratica
TCCTTTCATTTATGTGATAGGGCTGCATTTAAAATGGACATTTACCACAAATTAAAGTTATCTTATATTATTAGATATATTATTATAAAACATGTTTTGGTTAAGGAGTTATTGATACTTCAAGTGCAAAATGATGATATAAAACCATGATAAAAATGCACTTTTAAATACTAATCACCTAAGATTTAGATCATAAAACCGCAATCACATTATACTAAAAAGTTAAAATACAAATTATAAAATGTAATTTATAATAAATTTAATATTAAAAGAAAAAATTGAGTTAATTTGTTTGAGGAATAAGGAAAAAAAGACTATAAGTTCTCTATAAAAGTTAGTTTATGAATTAAATATAACATTAATAGAATGTACCATAACTACTAAGTAATAACCGGCAATGGTTCAGAAATTCAGCTTTATGCTGTTTATCCCATAAATTAGCTATTTGGCCACGCTACTCTACGGGGCGCCTCATGAGTTATCGAAAATGAAGGAAAAACGGAGACAATTAAAGAAAAAAAATAAAAATAAAAATGAAACCTTTAGCACCAGAAAGAAAAGTTAATTCTTGAAAGATCAAAATTGTTATTTTGGCATTATTTTGGCATGATACTTAAAGGTTTGATGCTAATGTATTCAATGTTTCTTCCCCGAGATAACAAAATAAAGATCTGTCAAACTCTATCGCGCTAAATATCTCTAATTTGAGGAACAGATGACATTGATACAAGTCTATTTCAACAGGCCATCTTGTCATGACATGTCTGCAGAAAGAAAATCCAAGAGCGAAACCATTTCTGAAGTGCATACGCAACAGTAATAATTTCCCACACTTCAGCTACAGTAGTTAACTCTTTTCCTCGTCTTAGGCAGCAAAATACTCCATTGCTAGGTGGAAGTGAGGAAAGGAACAAGTTTTGTCCTAATGCTTTGCTTGTTAACAATGGATGAAACTTCTGCTGCTTCTGGAAAGTATTTGCCAGAACTTTTTAGTAAACTTTAGACAACAAGAGGTACATGTGCATGGTATTTACATTGGTCGAGCACATGAGAACTGGTAGAACTTTTAGTTACATGTAATAAAAGAAGGTCAAAAGTGAAAAACAAGCTCTGCAGAAGGAAACCAAATTTCATTATGGACCTTCCATCTTACTTTAGAAAGAACAACGCTTATTGCTCTTCTTCTTAAGCTTTGGATTCACGATCACCTGCCTCAAATTAGCTAATAAATTGTAAGAGTAAGGTGAAAACCAACCAAACAAACGCACCAAAAGATCAAAAGAGTGTCTATCCTGTGCTTCAGGCTCGTCCTTGGGTGCATAGCCAATATATTTTGCTGTATCTTCCAAAACTGTGATTTTATGTTGGGCCTGCGAGGTGCTTGCAAGAACTGAAACCCTTTGGACACTAACATAAGATGTTGTGGCAGTGGAAAAATGGTATCTTGAATTTTCGATCACTTGTCAATGATTTTTCTACTCCGATATAATCTACAACCTTTACCGCTGACACTTGAGAGCCTTCCATCATTCAAATTCCATGAAATCCAAAACTACTGTAATCAACTGAATTCTACTTCCAGTCTATCATCACCACCATCTAGCATTTCCTACATGTTCATAACTTTGTGTACCCTTGGTGTCATTTAAGCCAAACAACATTAACAATCACCGAACTTTCTTACAAAAATAAACAGAGAAAAACCAACCCTTAAAGGGATTCCAATCCGAGGAGTGGCAAGACCAACACCAGGAGCCATTATCATTCCCTTAACCATTTCATCAATTATCTTTTGTATCTTATCCGACCTAATTTCCTTAGGATTACAGCTATATCAGCCAAGTTGGTTTTCTTCTTTTTTCATGTGACATTGAAAAAAAGAACACTAGAGTCCCTGCAAACCTTTACAAATAAAGGGTCTTACCCTAGAAAAAAAGAAAAAAAATTCTTGAAAATATAAATTTTCTTTAAGACAAGTTTTTGAAGAAAGGAAGCTCTTTTTTCAAGGAAGAAAGTTCTTTCAAAAGTTCTCAAGCCTTTTTCATTTACGTTTGAAGTCTACAAAAAATAAAACTTTGTTAGATTAAGCCTAAACGTTCCATAAAAGTTTTTCAACAACATTTTGAATACAAATCATAGGTGCTGTTCAAAACATCACATCATCAATTCTCACTTCGCAATACATGTCTAAATTCAAGTTCTCGCAAAGCACAAATCTTGGATTAATTTCACAAATAAACCAAGTCACCATATATCAAATCCAAGAAAAGAAACATAGGATTGTCTTATTCTTTTGAAAGAATATTTTAGATAGAGATTGAACCATTCATATATATTTAATAAAATCATATGTTTGTATATTTGTGCTTGTTTAATTTCAAGTACTCAAAACTATGTCTACAAATTTCTAGCGACTTCATTAGGGATATCTCTACCTCTCATCTCATCCCATCAAGAAAGAATTTTCAACAAACTTTCAATAAAAGCTAGGAGGAACATGATCACCATTGTTGCTTCCAAAAGCAACAAGGTTATTGATTCAAGTCACCAACATACCATTAAAGATTCTTCAACCCCATCATTAAAAACAAAATCCATAACTGAGTTGTATGCATAAACTAAACCGATTCTTAAGATCACATCAACTTCTAATGTAAGAAAGGCACGAGAGCTCACTCCAAAGTTGAAACTAGAAGTAACTCCACACAAAAGTTAAATGGGGTGTGTGGAATTTTCTTTGGCACTCAAGGTGACTTTGATAATCCACCCGTGAAAACTTTTCCATGTCAATCATTAAGCAAGGATTTGGGTTTTGGCACCATGTCAGTGATGATGACCAAGACTATATCTTTAGAGGATCAAGTGACTAACTTGACAAAACTCGTCAAGGGGCTTTCAACTTCACTTAAGACAAAAAGCCATGAGATAACAAAGTTGATGAACAAATTTGAGAGCATAAAAGAAAGAGGTTAAACCTTAACAACCAAGGCTTTTCAAGTAGAGCAATTAAATATCATTGAGGATTTTACAATTAGAGCTATATGGAATATACATGGTATTACTAATGACATTTTCACCATAAATTAACTGAAAAAACTTATCAATGAAGCCATCATGAACTAAGTAGAAAGCTTAGTTCAACCCTTGTATTCTTATGTGAAGCCGTACACCTAAAAAATTGACTTGTTAAGGATGCCTATATGCTATTAACCACTAAAGTTTCAACAATTCAATGACAAAGGAAATCATAGGCAACATATAGCTCACTTTTTGGAAACTTGCAACAATGCTGAAATTGATAATGATCTCATAGTAAAACAGTTCGCTCATTTTCTGAAAGGTAATGCCTTTGACTGATACATTGGCTTGGAGTCTAGCTCAATCAATAGTTGGGAGTCATTGAAACATGATTTTTTTAACCACTTCTACAACACTTGTCATGTGGTTAGCATGATTGAACTCACCAATGCATAACAATGAAAGCAAAAGCCTATCATCAACTACATTCAATAGTGGAGAAACCTTAGCCTCAATTATAGAGATCGGCTCACCGAAACTTTTACGCTAGATATGTGTATTCAAGGGATGCATTAGAGACTACATTATATTTTAAAGGCATCAAACCAAAGTCTTTTGAAGAATTGGCTACTCAAGCACACAACATGAAACTTAGCATTGCAGCAGCTGAAGGCTCATTATTACCTATGCAAGAGCCCAAGAGAAATATACCTGAAGATTGTAGATTCAGAAAGAGCACTCTAAAGGTCGAGTCGAAGGAAAGTAGTTTGTAGTAGTTAACTATATTGCTTTAAATATACCAACAAGAGTTAAGAGGAATGATTGTGCAACACCAGCTACTTTTTTATAAGGCGAAAGAAAGAAGCCATCTCTGAAAAAGTGACAAGAAAAAGTGTATCCATTTCTTGACTCAGACATATCTAGGATGATAGATAATCTGCTTGAGGAAAATCTTATCAGGATGATAAAGGTGAAGCGTCCCAAAGAAGTAAACCAAGTGGTCAATCCGAACTATTACAAATACCATTTCTTGATCAGCCATCCCATAAGAAGTGTTTTGTGTTGAAAGAAAGGATCATGAGACTATATGAGAATGACGATATCATTTTTTATGATGAAATAATAACCTCTAATATCACAACCATGGTCAATTTGAGCCCACACCAGTCACTCTTTACAATAAGTTTTGGCTTTTTTGAACCTATAATGACATAATTTTGCCTATGAGCTTCACTGTATCCTCATGTCAAACTTCATATATAACCCTTACATTTCAAGATGGAAACTTGAAGCCTGATTCATCTAAAAATTATGACGATGAAGGATGGACTTTAGTCATGCATAAAAGAGAAAGGAAGAAGCGTCTGCAAATGACAAAGCCAATGAAGAGCTTTTCACTTCATATACTTCCAAGGCACTCTTTATTGATGCTTGTTTAATGGAGTCATTTTGCTCTATCTACAGAAGAAGAAACTACAAAAGCACTAGAAGAAACACACTTGGGGATTTATAGGGCACATCAATCAAGTCTTAAGCTTCACTTTTGAATTAAAAGAATGGGGTATTATTGGCTTATAATGGTGAAAGACTGTATAGAAAATGCTAAAAAATGCCAAAGTTGTCAATTACATGCTAATTTGATCCATCAGCCACACGAGCCTTTATATCCAATAGTTACTTCTTGGCCCTTTGATGCTTGGAGACTTGATGTGGTAGGACCATTGCTAAAAGGCTCTGAGGAGGGGGAATCTTTATATATTAGCTACAACAAATTACTTTTCAAAATGGAAAAAAAGTTACAACATTAAAAAAGGTCAAAAAAGAGATAGTTGTAAAAATCATTCGGACAAACATCATCTACAGTTATGGGGTACCAAAATATATCATAAGTAATAATGGAAAGAAGTTCTATAATATAACTATGAATAAGTTATGTGCTAGTTTGGTTTTAAACAACATAACTCTTTTATGTATAATGCTCTGGCTAATGGCTTGACATAAGCTTTTAATAAGATCTTATGCAATATTCTCAAGAAGATGGTGAATCATTCGAAGAAGGATTGACATGATAGAATTAGAGAAGCATTATAGGCTTATTGTACTACATTCTGAACACCAACTAAAGCTACTCCATATTCCTTGTTATACGGGGTTGAAGCTGTTTTTTTCACTATAATGTAAAATTCCATCTCTAAAAATTACAATCCAAGAAAGACTCTGACATGAAGAAAATATTTGTCTATGCCTCGAAGAACTTAAAGCTTTGGATGAAAGTATCTTCAGGTATAATAACGATTAGAATGTTATCAAGCGCGATTTTGTAAAGCTTTTAACAAGAAGGTGCAACCGTGCTCATTCCAAGAAGTAGATCTTATCTTGGCAATACGATGCTTGATAATCATATCAAAACGCATGGGCAACAAGTTCCTTTTTAAATGGAATGGCCCTTATATGGTTCAAGAAGTCTATACCAACGGAACTTACAAAATTATCAATGAAAATGGATTAAGGATTGGGCTTATCAATGATAAATTCTTAAAAAGATATTATTCTTGAAATCTGATGTAACTCCTAGCTCATACAAGCAAAAACTGTGAAAGGCCAACAAACACAAAAAAAACAACAATTTTTTTTTAAAAAAATTAAACTACGATTATGACTGGATCATTTATTCATAAATGTATATAGGCAATTTAAAACTCATTTCGAGTACAGTCATGCAAATAAAACATTGATTGTAGAAAAAATTATTTGAACTACGTTGTGACTTGAAACTTTATTCACAGAGATATATACACAACTTAAAATTTATTTAATGTATAGTCATGCCATCCTTTAAGTTGTTCAAACCTACATGACTGCTCGCATGGAAAAAAAGGGATAAATAAACCTAAAAACATAATCATACATGGAAATCTAGGTAAGAAGATGTAAAATGATTTCAAAATATAGACTTTATTTATAAACAAAAGTTTTACTACATCAAGTGTATATTCTCAACATAAATCAAAAGTTAGTATTGCCAAAACTAGATAGCATTATAAAATATGAGAAACTATCAGCATATTATAGCTTCTGGTTATGTTTTTCTAACTTTTTTTTATCTGGTCTCGAACAATCCTTTTAATTTTTGAAGAATGACTGCATTGACTTCACTTATCGCATAGGAAGTAGGTATTGTAGTGATGGTGATGACTTTTTAAAGAAAAAGCTCTTTCTTATACATCTCGAGGGATAATTGTAAATCGGTGCTGCAACTCCATAAGTTGTTCCTCTACTTTTGTTATTTTAGAATTAGTGGTTGAAAAAATAAAATCTAGAAACATCCTCTCGCGGTTGCTAGGAGGTTGAGAGTAACCAAACTTTACGTGCCTAGATGACATAATAACAACGTCCTTCTAGAAAAGGTTGCTGATGCGTTGCGGCTGCTGCTTGCTGCGGTATCATTGCAGATGAAACCCATTAGCTGCTGATGCAAAGCTTGTTGAATCTGCCACATGTTGAGCTTGAGCTTTCATAAAAGCATTAGTGTAGATTAGCTGAGCCTATTGCAATGCATGCTTTGTTAACTGCTGCTACTGCTGCTTTGAGCAAGATTTCGAGGGAATGCAAAAGGTGCATTAGGTAACTTGGTGCCCATAGATGATGATGATGATGAAATGTGTTCTAAATAAACACTTCCATTACTAGTTGCTGGTGTTTCACTACGAGTGGAAGTTGCAGCTGTAAATTGTTGCTGCTTCTAAAGCTGAAGGATTTATTGATTTCGTTGTTGCTATTGCTGATTCCGTTGCTTCTGCTACTGCATAATTGGTGCATATACAGTACCAATAGTAGCTAAATTTACAAAGCCAGAGGTTCGAGCAGGAGTGGACCCAAGGTTAAGAGTTTGGGCTAAGCTATCAGCAACATTGTTGACAAGCATTGTTGAAATAGGGGAGTCTGTTAAATCCGGCCGAGAGAACACAATTGACTGCCCAACATGTAATGGAGTCTGTCCTTCAGCCATATTGGCCTTCCTCTCTCCTTCCATAACTGAAGTGTCATCTCATCCACTTTTCCCTTTTTCAGAAACACGATAATTCGTCTTTTGTGTTGCTTGGGTTGCAATGATGAAGTGATAGCCATGTTTTGTGGCCTCTAGTGGGCTTCTGAGAAGAGCATGACTCTGTGCTAGCGATGAAACATCAAGACCTGGGGAAGCTGTGGTTCCGTTGATGGAAGCAAATGACGTTGTAAATGGCTGAGATGTTAAGAGGCCCTAAATGCCAGTGTTTGTGGTTGTTGTGGTTTCTTTTCACCAGTATTTCCACTTGCGCTATAGGCACTACCCATTGGTGTAGGATTCATCAAAGCAAAGTTTGCGGGATGTTTGAATGGGAAACTCAACTGTGAACAGTTGATGGACTGTCTTTACCACCTAATTCACTCTCAAGTTGGCGGGCTTGGTGAGTAACATTCTGATTTTGCATCAGCTGCCGTTGCTGGTTCAGCAAGGATTGATTATGTTGCTGGTTTAGCAAATGCTTGGATTTTGATGAACGCTGCTTATTCCACCTAATTCACTCCTATGTGGTTTATGCTGCTGCTTTTGCAAATGCTTCTTGGACGACGAGGAGCCACTAAAAATACTTGGATTTTGATGACCCTGTTGGCTTTTTTGTGTCTGTGTGAATGGATGTTACAATCGCTGAAGCTGTGAAGGATGAAGCATTCAAAAAGAATAAAATTGATCCATTAAACAAAGACATAACCTAAGGATGGGTTACTCTGTAAGTTATTCTGGCCTCAACATGTGCTGGGATTAGAATCTGGTATGAACCATTCTGCAAAATTGCAAGTATTGAGCTTCACTGCCTGTGAAGTTTGGGTAGTTGAAGCTCCTTGTTGTAGCACCAGTTCTTGCTGATGTCGTGGCATTTATTGAAGCAAAACTCTAGCTACTTGAAGAAGCTATATAGCCAGCAACAGCGAAAGGCCTCGCACTGACTGGTCAGATAGAATCCTCTAAAGCTGCAGCAGCTTGTTTTTGATTCATTGGGAAGATGAAAGCGGGGCCTTGCTTGCAAAATATTACTATGAGCCCTAGAGGCACGGCTCGCTGAAGCAAAATCAGCAAGGACATAAATACAAATAAATAAATAAATAAATAAAAATTAAAAAGGACACATACTTCTCTAGTCACCAATGCTTTAGGAGATTATACGAAGATGATTGGCGACTTCTTTCGCTGACGCTATCTGAACTAGAGATTGGGTTTTCAAGCCATGCTCAAAGAATAAGCACCTGAGATCAGGATAGCAAGCTAACGCAATTCATAAAAAGAAGACGTTATGTACGAGTTGAACGAACAAGAAATACCTGTTACAATTGATGCAGGCGACACAAGGTAAATACAGGGAGTCGCTAGCAAGGTCATTTGTTGGATAGAAGGTTGTGTGGCGATGCTGCGCTATAGTAAAAAAGAAAAGAAGAAGGGCCCTCGATCACCATCAGCACATTACAAGCTGAGAATTAGCAGACTTCCTTTGTAATTACTAGTATGGTAGTATACAAAAGTTGAATGGGGCTGGACAGTAGCCCGCAGCCCTTCAATAACAGTAGTTGTGGTGGGACACCAACAGTACACTTTCATATGGTGATAAATGATAGAGGATATCTCAAAGCATTGAAAGATTGAATTTTAGTTTAATTTATATTAATTTTTAATTAAAATTTATTTATTGAGTTTAATTTAATTATTATTGAGTATTTTATTTAGTGGACTATAAACCTAATACTTATTCTAGTTAGAGTTTTAATATTTATATCCCTTATGAAGTTTTGATGATTAATTAAAAATATTGTAGAGTTACATACCCTTAATCCCCATTTGTCCTTTTCTTTTCTTTTAATTCTTAGTTTTTTCCTCTAAAAACTTATTTCTTTTCTATTTTATTATAAAGTTGCATATTTTTAATCCTTATTTTTAGTCTTTTAATTCTTATTTTTTTTCTATTTTATTGTAGAGTTGTATATTTTTAATCCTCATTATTTTTGTTTCTTGCCTTTAATTCTTAGTTTTTTTCATTAAAAGCTTGTTTCTTTTCGATTTTAATTTTTTTTGTTCAATGTTTTCCATCAAGTTGTTGATTAATTGAATGGAAGTATGCAGGAGCTCACCTACATCTCTATCGGGCTTAATCTATTACCTTTCAAATTACAAGCTCGCGCCATCCATCTTGCAGTTGCAGTAATAATATCATCCAAAGCAGGACTTCAGTACGTGGAGCCTGAATTGGATGCAATGAAAGCTGTTGCTGATGCTCATGCTAAACACTCATTAAAGCTCCCTAGACTGCACCAAGGGATTTTAGGGCCCAGCTAGAAGAAGACCCAATCGATCATAAGCATCTGTCATCCCTGTTTGACACTTTATTACAGCTAAACCTCTGCAGGTTGACTGAGCTATTCTCAAGGTTTGAGATTGCTCACATCGCTGACCTGATTGAACTGCCCATAGATCACGCTTCAAAGTTGGAGAAGAATCAAATGTATTAGAAAAAGTTGACAGATCGGTCCTCGACGTATTTGTTTTATGTGAGTTAGTTTTAATCTAAATATAAATAAAATATTTATAAGTTAAACTAAAAATATTATTTTATTTTTAATAAATAAAATTATATAAATATTATTTAATATTTTTCATCAAACTTATAATACAGTAGTTATAAATATTGAGAGTTTAACAATTAGAAAATAAAAACGAGAAATAAAATGCGTCATGGTAAAGAAATTTGCAAAGAAGAATAAACAAAAGGCAAAATAATGGTGCTATGCTTGAGATGATGACAAGTAAGATGACAATCGATTTTAATGTGTTTAGTTCGTTCATGAAAAATCGAGTTGTGAACAATCTGTAATAAGATGACAATCGATTTCAATGTGTTTAGTTCGCTCATGAAAAATCGAGTTGTGAACAATCTGTATAGAACTCTTGTTGTCACAATATATAGGAGTAGGATGAGAAAAAGAAACTTTCATATCAGCAAATAATCAATGTAACCAAACAATCTTTTTGGTAGTAGATGTCATGACATGATATTCTGCTTCGGTGGATAATTGAGAAATAATAAATTATTTCTTGCTCTTCTAAGAAATAAGAGAATCACCTAAAAAGATATAGAACTTGGTAACAAATTTGCAATTAGTGGGATCACTACCATGATCAGCATCAGATAATAAATTATTTCTTGCTCTTCTAAGAAATAAGAGAATCACCTAAAAAGATATAGAACTTGGTAACAAATTTGCAATTAGTGGGATCACTACCATGATCAGCATCAGAGTATGCACGCAATTCTAATAAAAAGGTGAATGAAAGTAAAAGACTTTGAAAAACTGTACCCCAAGGATATTGAAAAATACAAAAAACAACTGCCTAGTGAACAGTAGTAAGAAAAGCAACAAATTGACTGACAACATGAATAACATATATAATATTTGGACGAGTAATGGTGAGATATACCAAACTTCCAACAATAGTGTGGTATAAAATAAGATATATCAAAAGTAAATAATCATAAGAAGAGTACCTTGCGTTAACCTCAATAGGAGTATCTATAGTCTTGTTATCATTAAGTCTAACCCGTTCAAGAATATCTACAACATATTTTGATTGAGAAAGAAGGTAACCTCTAGGTGAGTATTCTACCTTAATACCTAAGAAATATAGAAGATAACCCAAATCCTTCATTTCAAATTGTCTAGCCAACTTTATATTTAAAACTGAAATACCATCGATGTCATCGCCAGTAATAGTTATATCATTAACATATAAAGATAGAATGATACGACTTATATCAGTGCATTTAATAAAAAGAGCAGAATCATGACTGCAAGAAACAAAGCCAAGAAATGAGATCACAATAAAGAATTTTTCAAACCAAGCATGGGGTGCTTGTTTGAGACCATATAATACTTTATTAAGCTTACAAACATATCTAAAGCCATGTAAAATACCAGAAAGGGGTGCCATATAAACTTCTTCTTGAAGATCTCCATTCAAGAAGGTATTTTTAACATTAAGCTAAGAAATATGCCACTGAAGAATCAAAACAATGATAATAAGAATAAAAATAGTAGTTATTTTTACAATAGAGGCAAATGTCTCCTCATAATCCATACCATACTATTAAAAGTATCATTTTACAACCAGCCTAGATTTGTATTGCTTAATAGACCCATCAGAATTAGTCCTGATCTATACACCCAACGACAACCAACAACACTCTTACCATGAGGTAGAGGAACCAGATCCCAAGTATCTATCTTATGCAAAGTTGAAAGTTCTTCATCTATAGCTTGTTGTTAAAGCGAATTAAGAATTTCCTCTTTATAGGAAGAGGGCTCAAAGAGTCATGAATAAAAGCTAAAAATGATGAAAAATAACAAGAATAAGAAAAATCTAGTAGTTTTGTGGACTTACAAATGCGGATAGATTGATATGGAGGTGGATCCATATTCTTAGATGAAGCTTGAAGGGCTGTAGATGAGTCATGAATAAAAGCTAAAAATGATGAAAAATAACAAGAATAAGAAAAATCTAGTAGTTGTGTGGACTTACAAATGCGGATAGATTGATATGGAGGTGGGTCCATATTCTTAGATGAAGCTTGAAGGGCTGTAGATGAGAATGAAGCTTTAGGTGTGCTAGAGAGTAAAGTACTAGTACCTATAGAGTTAAGAGTACAAATTGATTGAACATGGGGAGAGGTATCATTACTAGAATCCTTAGAAAGGAATCTATATGAATAAAATTAGATTTAGTTACGCTATGAGTAGTGGATGAAATAGAAAAGAAAGGTATATAACGAGACACATAAAGTTTTTGAGTTATTGGATCCAACAATATCCTTTTTTACCTTCACTATAATCCAGAAAGACACAAATAACATATCAAAAGGATAGCTTATCACGTTTTACATGAGGACGAAGAACAAAACAAGTACAACCAATACTCTAAATGAGGAATAATCAGGGACATACCCATATAACTTTTCAAAAGGAGATAGACTTGAACTATGAGAAGATGGAATTGTATTAATCAAACTTACAGTAGTAAGAATAGTTTCTCCCCAAAACTCACTATGAACAAAAGCAAAAAACAAGAGAGAATGAGCAGTTTCAATACTGTGCCTATATTTTCTTTCAGCAACACCATTTTGCTCAAGAGTATATATACATAAAGTTTGGTGGATGATTCCATCCAAGGCAAGCAATTAAAAATTTTTATCAGATATGTATTCCCCACCTAAACCACACCTAAAGCATTTGATCACATATATCTCAAAGAATTCAAAATGATATTTCATTAAATAAACTCAACAATAATAACTATGATCATCAATAAAAGAGACATAATATTGAGACTCTCATTTTATGGCAACAGGAGAAGGTCCCCTATATATTAGAATGAATCAAATCAATTAGTAAAGAAGAAACAGAAATACTTCAATTAAAAGGTAAAGTGAAAATTTTTGCTAGTTTACATTCACTACAATCAGAAATGTCATAAGTTTTTAAATTTTCTAAAGCTCCCGTGGATGCCAAAAATCTCAAACAAAAAGATGAAACATAACCTAAACGAAAATACCATAAATAAAAACTAAAAGATGAAATATTCAAACGAAAGGTAGATAAATCAATAATAGTAGTAGTAGCGTGACACGACTAAAAGATTGATGTCTTCTCCCAAGTGCAGGAGTGTCGAAGTAATAAATAACCCGGAAAGACCGGGGTCGAACCACAAGGAGGTTATTTGTACAAATTATAAATAAAAAAAATACAACAACAATAA
>NW_011500401.1:146711-168800 GCF_000495115.2 Populus euphratica
AAGTACTAATCAATTATTATAAATCATACTTTAGTTAATGAGTTATTGATACTTCAAGTGCAAAATGATGATATAAAACCATGATAAAAATGCACTTTTAAGTACTAATCATAGCGGTAGCAACAACAACTGGTTCTTTTAACTTATCCAAAATATATAGTCCATTCTTTCTACAGCCTGTTCCAATTAGCTTTTAAAACTGCAAATCCTGTATATAACAAATAAAATCAGAAAATATGACTAAATAATCACCAGGATCACATATTTAACCAATAGATGTAAGATTCAATTTGAGTTTTGGAATAAGATAAATATTAGGAAAAGACAAGTGAGGTGTGATAATAGAACCAACACCTGCTAAGAGCATAGAAGTGCCATCAGGAGTCATAACAGGAATGGAGGACAAAAGGGATATAAAAATAAAAGATGAGAAATCTGGAAATATATGATGAGAAACACTAGAGTCCAAGACTCATTCAGAGTGTGACATGCCTGATGAGCTATGAGGCAATTGACATATAAAAGAAGAAACGGACTTCACTTATAGTTGCAAGGAGAGAAGCTCCTGAAAATGCTCAGCTAAATTATTAGGATTGGTAATAGAGCCTAGGAAAGCTACAACTACGATATTGTGGTGTGGTGTTTTATAACTCTGAAGTGGTTTATAAGCATTAGATTGTGACTGACTACCAGGTTTTCAAGCTTGATTTTGCTGTCTCAACTTAGGATACTAAGTCTTCTAATGACCTTTCTGCTTATAAAAACTGCAGTCATCAAAGCTAACCCTTATGTAAGGCTTGTTTTAATAATTAAAGAATGGCTTAGAAGGTATTGCTAGTACAAAAAGATTTAAAACAGAAATAATTTCCTTTCCAGAATAAAATTGAAAATGTATTTCTTCAGCTAATAACATACTAACAATAGAGTTAACAGAAGGCAGTTGAGAATGATACAGAATTGAACCTTTAAGTCCTTTAAAATCACTAGAAGTGTTGTTAAAAACTGTATCAATCATTGCTGCTCTTTACGCTCAATATAAGCACCACATGCCTTTAATTCTACCGATTCTGTAAGAGCTAATTGATCTCAAAGATCTATTATAGCATAATAAAACTCTTGAATACTCATATTCTTCTAATGAAAAGCTCGTATGTCATTCTCTAATTAATATTATTTTGTAAAATTTGATTGTCTGAATAACCCGTGCAGATAATGCCAAACCTTTTTGCTGTCTCATACTTCACCAACTGTGTACCTATCGAATGCTCAATAAAATTATTGATCCAAGTAATCATTTTTGTATTATTTACTTCCCATGTATCTATCAAAACAGCACCATCCTCCTCAATATTCTTAGGTAATCATATAAGTTCCACTAAGATACCCCTACATCTTCTTACCTTTAAGAAAATTTCTCATTACATAACTCCAATACGAATAGTTCTTTTCATCCAACCTGACACTTATATACTAAAGTGAATCATCTCTTTTAGTAGCCACAATCAACAGTCAAAGAGAACAAGAATGTAGAAGCAGTGAAAAATGAAATATCAATTTGCAAAAACTAAACAGAGATTACAAAAACAAAACAAATATCTTTTTGATGAAATACCAAAATAATTACAGAAATTAAACGTAAATACCAAATTATAGAAACAAAAATAAAGATGAAATACCAAAATAATTATAGAAATTAAACACAAATATTAAATTACAGAAGCTAAAGGGAAGATGAAATACTAAATTTTACTGAAACGAAAGACAAAATATCACTCCAAAAAATTAAAATTAATTTTAAAGAGGCATATAATTAGGAGTGAAATTGAGAAGAAAAATTAAAGATAGAGTTAAAAAAGTTTGTAAATAGTTGTTAGATGTTGCTTCTAGAGCAAAAAGAAGTTAACCATCAAGAGTTCCTAGAATATCAAGAAAGAATTTCTTACAGGACTTAAAATCTTCCCCTTTCGATTAACAATCTCGTCCTTCCATTATGAAGATTCATTTATAAATTTTGAACATTCATATCTGTTTTGATAAAGTATTATGGAATATTTATGGCCAGATAAGTAAAACAGAAAGTGCTAACTTTCCTTTCCCTCCTAAGTTCCTCTTTTCACACAATAAACTATTTTTCAACATTTTTTTCTTTATTTCACTTGTTTTTGAGTCGATGAAGAAAAGAAGACTCTCGAAAATGAGTGAGAGTTATGTAATCCCCAACTTGAAGTAAGCCAAAGAGCTCTTACACAAGATTTTCTTTCCAATTTGGGAATTTAATTTCAAAAAAAGGCTACATCAAGCATGTTGGAGAAAGAAAAAAAGGCATCCAATGCTTTTTCCATTGAAAAAGGTTAAACCACTACAATAACAGTAAGATAATTTCTTCTCATGAATTTTATCACATTTACATCAATAGTTATATTGCTTAAAGCTTTACTTAGATAGTTAGCTCAGAATCAAAGTAGTAAGGAATATCAATAAATGTTTCCAACTCAATCAATAATTAGCATAGAGAGGAACCAAATTTTAAAAGAAAAGTTGGGATATTAAACAATCATTTTTAAGACCTTTTATAAAGTGATGGTTTAGGCTTGAATAGAGTGACATAATGGATTGTTGCTTCTTGTGCTTACCCCAATAGACCACTTAAAAAAGATCAAATCAGATGACTTGAAAGGAAAGAAAAAGAAGAAGAAAAAGAAGCATCTTTAACCAACAGATGGAACAACTTCTAACCTAAAATAATTGGAGGGAATGGAAAGAAAGCTTGTACCACTTGATTAGTACTTAAAAGTGCATTCTCATTAAGGATTTGTGTCATCATATTGCACCTAAAGTATCAGTAAATTCCCTAACAAAAGCATGTTTTATATTAGCATGTCTAAAAATATAATATACCTTGAAAGCATGTTTTATATTAGCAAGTCTAAAAATATAATATACCTTTAATTCATGGTAAATGTTCATCCTAAATGCAGGTCTATCACATAAATAAAAGGATTGATTGATGAGTTTAAGGATTGAAATTGAAAGGATAAAAAGAAGGCCAAACTTAGCAAAGTGTTGCTGGTGCATTCCAAATTCGAATACCGTTCGGTAATTTGATCATATTTGGAGCTGTAGATATCAGATTTAGGTCTATTTTATATCGATGGAAAGGTAAGACATAGACCTACAACTTTCATATGGACTTAAAGACTCAATTCTACCTTTTTCAAGCTCAAATCTTAGCAACAATAAAGACGTCGGAAGCTGTCCTGCAGCTCAAACACTATTCAGTTTTTGGCTCATATCTTGAGTTCTAGAAGTCCAAATGAGCTTTGGTTTTTTTTTTTGTTGGAAAGCTGAGACAATTGTCCACAACTTCCACAATTCAGTTGGCTATAATTCTGATGTGAGCAATGACGTTTTGGCCAGCCAACAATATCAATAATCAGCCCACAATATTAAAAAACCAGCAGCCACTAATGCCAAAAACCAGCCATCAAATCAATGGATGCCCACCAATTCTTCAATCAATCAATAGTCCATGTATTTAGTCACATTAATGAAAGCAAAGCATAAACATTACAAAAAATACAAAGATTTTCAGATCAAAGTTATCTTCTTGCTTTCTCTCTACATCTTTGTAATGTTCAAGTTTTCTTTCATGCTATAGTAATCTCTTGTTTATGCTGTTTCATTTCCTTTCCTATACTTAGTTAGCTTATATTATGTTTATGTTCTTATATTATTTATTTATATTTTTCTCCTTCTTAATGTTTAGCTAAGTTAATTATGTCAAGGTGAAAAGGTTTCTCTAATGGTGTTAGAATATGTATAATATAAACTCAACATGAGCTTTAAATGTTTATATCCAAGAAAGATTGTTATTAACATGTTTTATCTTTTTATCTTACTAATTCTTAATACCTTGCTTATTAAATGGTTAATTTAGATTTGTGTTGTATAATATTTGGTACATCAAATGCTTGATCCTTCATAGTTTTCGGCCGACATCGTTATTATGATAGGAACTTGATTTGTTGTTAACATAAACTAGCAACATGAATGCTTGATGATATTTATAAGTATGGTATTACTTAGATAAGATAATTAATATGATCATGTTAGTAATTTATAATGAGCTAATAACGAGAAATCATCCGATTAGAACCTCCTTTGTGTGTGGTTTCTAGTTGAGTAATAAAAAGAGTTTATATTATATTTATTTGAAATACCATTAGTGAATCCTATAACCTTGACATATGTTTTGTTATTGTTTAATCCTTACATCAATATCACATCCCAAAACTTTCTTCAACTCCTTTTCTATTATTATTCTCTTAAAATCTTTTTCTTTATTTGTAATTTATATAATTCACCTCCCTATGGTTCGACCCCAGTCTTGCCGGGTTATTTTATTTTGATACTCCTGCACTTGGGATAAGGAATCAACTATTTGATCGTGTCACCACTAAAATGGAAAGCGAATGGGTAATCATTCCATCCTACAATAAGTAAGGCTAGGGTACTTATTAGGTAAAAAAGAAGCAACTAATCTTGTTTATATAAACCTTTCTAAGATAAAGAGAAATAAATGAAGCTACATACCTAAAAAGATATGTGGTTTCTAATAGCCCAGCCATCCCCTCACGGATGCCATTTATTCTAGCCAACCTATGTGGTTGTCAATAGCTCGATCATCCCCTCATAGATGCCATTTATTCCGGTAAATCCATTTGGTTGCCAATAACCCGACCATCCCCTTATGAATGCCATCTATTCTGGTCAACCCATTTAATTGCCAATAGCCTGGCCATTCCCTCATGAATGCCATTTATTATGATGATTAGAGTCATAATATTATTCATTTCCTTGCTTTGCACTTCAAATATTCAATACATATCAACCAAATAAAGTATTTGCAATAATACAATTTAATGACTTTTAAAATCTAATAATTCATTAGATGTTGCGATGTCGTAGTCGCACAAATTAATTACCCTAACTTAAAACACACAAGATAGTATAGAGCAAGCAAGGGGTCGATCCCACGAGGAAGTTTCAAGTCAGATTATTATGTTGTATGTTATGTAATTGGGGAGATTTTGTTTGTGATTATCTGAACTATTGCAGCAATTAAATTAGCAAATAAAATCAATTAAAACCAAAATTTATCAAGTAAACAAACCTTGGTCGTAAGCATACATCTACCAACAAAAATCAGAACTGGTCATGGAAACGAAACATCAATTTATATTATGAATATTTATCTCTTCTTAATATTGGTTAGTTAACAGATCCGCCGTATAACTAACCCTAACCATTAAACAACCATAATGTCCGCATTAGTAATTTAATTCAATAGCAGCCTTAAGAACTAGATAAGTTGATTAATCAAGAAAACATAATTGTCCGCAATCTATGTTTGATTTGATTGAATATTCTCCCTAAGATTAATAACATAGATTCACCACAATTATTAAACTCAGTTGCTTCACAAATTCATATACTACAACTCTGGTTTTGATATCAAACTTAGCAATAGATTGTCTACAATTATAACTTAGAGTCCGCTCTAATAATTAAAATAAACAATCATAGGAAAAATAAGCATAGGAGAACAAACATATTCATCATATAAACTAAAAAGAAAACGTAAAATAAATCTCACAGTTCTTGAAATCCAAAGGTTTTTGTGTCCTTGCAACCAAGAAAAAGTGTTTAGCCTTACATGTTTGTTGAACAACTCATCAAAAAGAAGGAAGAATGCATAATTTTGAGTTTCTTAGAGGAGTGGGGCATTTTTCTCATCTTGGGTGGTTTCCCCCCTTCTCTTCTCTCATTATTTTTATATCCTAGAAAACTCTTCTCTCTAGTTTACAAAATAGTCCTCCCTTAAGTTAGCAGTTTATATGTAAGTACTTCAATAACTATTTTCCCTAAAAAGAAGAAATAGCCTTGCATAAAATCTTCAAGCTCTGACTTAGAAGAGCTAAATTGCTGATATAAAAACTTGAATGCCAATTTAGAAGCTTTAGAACGTAATTTGGACTTGTTTCTTCACGAAACCTGTTTGTTGGTAGAATTCAGTTGTCATTTTTAAAAAATTATATCTTTCTCATATGAAATGTTTTTTGGATGAAATTTGGAGAGCTTATAGACCTTTGAGTCATAAATCCAAAACAATTAAGTTTGCATCAATTGGACTTCTATAGCTCCAGATATTCAAGTTTGAATGGTCGAAGGTCAACATTGGCAGATTGCAAGATTTGATTTCAAAAGCTGTGATTTCCATGCTCTTCTTCATTTTATTTAATTGCCTTAGATGTACAGAAAGGTATGAATGTTATATTTTTAATGCCACTAAAATCACTTCATTTTGACCTCTAGAGCTCACGCTCTGCACAAAACATCGACTGAAGGTCAAATCTGGCAATTATTTTCAATTTACTCCTTTTTGCATCTTTCATCCAAAAGTGCATTCAAAATATAAAACAAAGAATATCAAGGCATTTTACATATAAAACATGGACAAAATATTAGGTAGATGTTGGTGAAACTATAAAATAATATGATTACATCATTAGACACCTACTTGCTCCTCTAGTAGATCGAACTCCTCTAACCATAAACTATCCGACTCTAGCTGCCCCTCCTAATCCTAAAAGAAAGGTACCAACATTAATATCTTTTCAAGCCTAATTATTACATACTTTATTTATTGATATAAAATTCTTTTAGCATGCTAACATATTAGCTCTTCTAATTATAATCCATATTTATTTTCACTTCTAGACATACTTTGGCATATACATCATATGTATTGTTAATCTTTTTAGGCTTTTATAATGCAACAATTTCAAATGGTTATCTTCTTTAGAGAACTATTTAAAATCAATAATCTTTATTCATTTGGAAATTACATGAAATCAATCAACCCACTCATGAATGATTACATGCAAGCTTAATTATTCGTCTAATATTTAACATAATTTCCTTTAAGTACTAGGCTAGTCCAACTTTGTATATATTTTTTCTAGCTTGTTGCATAAAAGGAATAGGGTTTTCTTGTTATGAAATAACATATGATGCATTAAAATTTCTCTGACAATTTGTTATGGTTGGTAAAAAGGTTGTTAGGTTATATAATTGATAAATGGTTACCTATATACTTGTATAACAACTATGCATCAAGGGAAATTATGCTTATCTTGGCTATGGTTATTATAACATTTGATATATTTTTATACAATGCCTTGAATGGGGTATCGTGCTTCCAAACATCATTACTAGAATAATTATGACAACATAATTAACCACGATTTGCCTTTTATTTGTACTGGGTTGTGAAGTTCTTAATATACTTTTTCATAACTCATTCTAAATATAATTTTATTGATTAGATATGACCTATATAGTTTTATTGACCACCACAATATTATCGTGGTGGGTTATGTTTATTATGTTCTCCATCTCTGTTTGAATGGCCCCCAACTTTAGAAGGATTTAATAGTTGATTAAAAGATATCTTTTCAAGAGCAGCTATGATCATTTAACTAGTTCAATATTATTTGAATCTTTATTTATTTTTATTTTTCTCATTTGTATGGCATTTCTTTATAATATTTGACCTTTCATCATCTTGGCCTCTCCTTTCTTACTTGTTTATCATTTCACACCTTTTTTTTTGTTCTTTTTTCTATTTGCATTTTCTATTTTTTTTACTTTTTTTTATTTATAACTTATGTGAAATAAAACAAAAGTGCTAACAATCATGGAATAGCCGTAAATTAACTAAATTGTATCAAAAATATATATATATATTTCAATTTTTATATTTTTAAAAATACATTGAAAAACAACGTGTAAATATTTGTTCAAGAATTAAGCTCTATTGTTGGTCTCAAGTTTGAAGTCTCCAATCACTACCTTAAGTTATAATAGTTTTTTATCATTAATAATAAACATACATAGATTAATTTAAACAAATTCTTAACATATAAGCAAAATAGATATTTTTTATTATTAAAAAAATATAAAATAATTTATTTTAGGTATGATGCATAGAGCCATTATTATCTTTTTTTTATTACACATCCAACATTTTACCTAAAATCATTGATAGACCGGTGGAGATTTTTTAGTTAATATAAAACTAATTTGTGATTTTAATAACATTACCCCACCAATTCTATATCAGTTCGCCTAATTATCTCACTTATGGTCAAATATACACTCACCAAACTCAATTTCATGAGAAAACCAACCTAACACAAACCTTTCTAACCCTACATGATCATTATATTTAAACATAAATAGATATAAAAAAAATAATCAACATTAATTTTCAAAAACCACTTTATATAAAATTAACTTTTCAGCAGCAAAAAATAATTAAAAAAAGTTTAAATCATCTCTCAAGAATACAAGCATGCCCAATATTGTGAACATTAGTTTCCCAATGCTTCCCAATTTAGACTCTTTAAACTGATGGATTATTTTTCGATAAACGATCAATTACTTGTTTGAAAACCACACCCAAGGGCTCAACGGGGAAATTTCAGAGCATCTGCAGCAGTTTTGCGTCTTCCATATCATGATTAATTTTGATTTTATTTTTTATTTACATGACATGGTCAAAGAGCACTTGAATAGATAATGATTTCACAACCATTAATTCCTCAATGCAAATCGTGTATTAATTTATAACGAATGCACATGGTCATCAATTCACAGGCATACATACCTGGAAACTATTAGCTCAAACATGATTGATACAAAAAAATAAAAAATTAATAAAAAAAGGTATTGAATTTGAAATGATTAGGGTTAATTAAATCGTGTATTAATTTATAACGAATGCCTTGTTAAATAGTAATTTAGTGTATAGTCAGACGTCAAACACCAATTATTTTTTACTGCATATTCTAAATTGTATTATTTGATTATGGTCAGGGTTAATTAAAACAATGCATAGTCTGTTTTAATTTATTTTTCTAAATTGTTCATTGAGAAAAAACATTTTATTTAAAATTTTATCATGTTGCTAAATATTGCTTGTACAGATTTAATATTGGACATGTTAACGGAGAAATTAACTATCAATATTAATAAAAACTAAAATTGATGGTTTTTTTTTTTTTGCACAAAACACATAACATTGGGCGTTTGCCTAACTATAAATTAATTTAATATTTAACAAGTTTAGTAAAAAATAGTAGGAATTGAACTTTATTATTGTTTTAATTTATTTTTTATGTGGTTATTTTAATTTTTTTTAGCTGAGTCACAAGTTTTGTAGGTTATTCCTAGTTGTTTCATGTCATTTTATTATGTTTTATTATTATTATTTTTTAATTTTATTCTTTAATAATAAGTTGATTGAGAATTAATATTCATAATTTTTTATATTTTTTATTTATTTTTTAATTATATTCTTCAATATTAGATTAATTAAAAATTAAACATTATAATTTATTTTTATTTATTTTATACGAGGTTATTATAGTTTCATGAACCATAATGTAGAGTTACTAAATCAACCAAGTATTATTTTAATATTTTTATACTAGAAATTAAAAATATTATTTTTAACTTAAATTATATTTTTATTGGTCATCTTAATTAATATTTTTAAATGTATAAGTCAATTATTTTATATTAAATTAACTCCCATAAAATTTATATTTTTTAATTAAAAAAATATTAATATAACGTATATATTTTTTTAAAAAAATAATAATTGTTGACCCGTTGTGTGGTGTCGCCAACAATCTAGTGAGATTCTAAAAATTAAGAAAACAGAGATTCCAAAAATAAAAATATCAAGGATGGGTGATAAACAAAAGCCTTTAAAAGACTTCCCAAGCTTCTCATTTACATTAATTAAAGGATGACCTCTACCAAATCCAAATGAAAGATAAAAGAAAAGCTGTACTCGAAAATCAAGGCCCATCCTTCCTTCCCAGACGCATCTCTCCATAAAGTCGTCGTCTTCTTCCCTAAGGGACAAAAACAAGATGACTGCCTTGAGACCTCCCTCCCTATATTTCTTTATATCCACTTGCTTCCGGTATTTATGACCTGCGGGACGAGAGGAAAATAAGAGGAAGGAAAGCAAATAATCATAAGCACGTATACAAGTGATGATGATGCTGTTGTAATCTGCACAACAGCATAATGCAATTTGTCGCATTGATTACCAGTTAGGGAATGCACATGGTTAATGAAATGGTTAATAAGCTAGATGCAGGCTTAAAAATTAACCAGAAGAAAACAAAATATAATATAATCGTTTGTTTGTTTTTATGTTTTAAAAATATTTTTAAAAAATTGAATTTTTTTATATTTTCAAATTATATTTTTTAAAAATAAAAATATTATTTTAATATATTTTTTTCAAAATAAAATACTTTTGAAATTCAGAAAACATAATGCATCTCGGTACTGAATCATTAAGGAAAATATGAAACAAAAGGTATCCTTCCCTCATCAGATACAAGAAAGGGCACTGATGTCTTCAAGTAAAGATTACAATGCAAATGTCAAGATCATGGATGGAATTAGCACACCAAATTCCCATAAAATCTTTCGAGCTACCTCCTTTTTGTCTCTTACTAATAAAACATGATTACTGCAAAAATCCTTCAATAATACATCCGAAAGAAAATGACAGAACAAGTCAACACTATGCTGCTGACCTAGATCTGAGCCCATTTTCAAGTTGTGCACCAATTTATTTTTTTATTTTTTATTTTTTTTAAAAAGGAGAAACCAAAGAGATTAAAAATGAAAATAAATTACTATATGATAGTAATTCAAGGTGCTATTTATATTCGATGAAGGCAATGTATCCCTGACTGTGAAAAAACAATTCTTTCAACTAAATTTTTGCTCAAGATCGTATTTTTGGCTTTCTACTGCCTTCAAATTGCATTACCCTATTTGTGAAAGGGTTCCAGTACCCCAGATTACTAAAGAACCCATCCATAAATGCAGAAAAGACTATTTTTCAGACAAACACGCGCGCAGGCATAAACAGCAAACGAAGTACTAAATACATAAATAAAAGTGAAGAGACCATACCTAGATGGAAAAATTACCTTAAGAAACTAGCAAGAAAGGTACATAGTCTTGCAAGAACTTCAACAAGATGGACCAACAGTACTTCTACCCTCCTCACTTTCAGATTTTGGATGCTGAAGGAGTTGTTGCGGTTGCTGTTGCTGTGATTGTGGCTGAAGCAAAAGCTCTGGCTGAAGCTGATTGGGTTGGGGCTCTCCTTGTGATTGAATCTGATAACTGTTGTCAAAAGTTCCTAGAGCCAAAGAAGGTGACATAGCAGCAGCAGGATTGACATGGTTAAACCCAGTAGCAGCAACTGAGTTAGCTGGATCAAATCCACCATTAAACCTCACAATTTCATGCTGTCGCTGGGCCTGTGTATGATGCTGATGTTGTTGCTCGTAAACCCTTATCATCTCTTGCTCTCTCGCAGCCACCACAGCAGCCAGTTGTTGAGCCTCGTATATTTGCTGAGGATGCGCATGATGGTGTTGATGAGTATCCGCACGCATCCCCATTTGTCCAACAGAAGGAATACCCATCATTGGCATCCCATTGTGTTGCATCACAGTCGAAGAAGAAGGATTACCCAAATGTTGTGGCTGCATCAACATGGGTAGCATTGCTTGACCCTCGACATAATTAACCAATTCTTTCTTAGCACTATAAAGATCATTCTGGAGTTGCTTTAGTCTTTGTTGAAGAATAGAAATTAGACCCACACAGCCATAAACCGGATCACGGAGCCGTTCCTCAGCTTCATAGGCAAGTGAATTCACAGCATCTTCACGTTGCGCAGCATTGAGCTCATTGAGAAGTTTTGCAACATTACTAGCACCAAATACCTTGTGTACACTTGCGAATTTTTTAGGCTGGTCTGGTGGAAAATAAGGAGCAAACACACACTCTTGTGTGCATTTTCGCCTCAGGAACTTGCATGCTGCACATGGAGAGTTCGAAGACGACATCTTTACCTTTCCTTAACAACTACAACCAAAACCCATTAAATAAAGCAAGTTGAAATCACTAGGTAACAAGGGAAATGTTTTATTAAGGCATGGAAATCTGATATTCACGAAGATAAAGGCTAAGTGATTCAGAGAAGCTTCGTTTACCAATATAAGGAAAATAAACAATAAATATTTCTCATTTATTTGGGTAAATGATGAATAAAAAACGATATAGATAATGAAACAGTAACTTACAATGAAAGAAAGATAAACTCTAACAAAGAAGATAAGAAAAAGGAAAATCAATCATCTGTTAACTGATGGGCTAATAATATTTCACCAGGCCTAGCTATAGTGAGAGACAGGAAGAGAGAACTGAAACACAAAGCAGTGATCTAATTACAACGGGGTGTAATTAATTTACCAAATGAAAAAAGAAAAAAAGAAAAAAGAGCCATAGCCAATGAGTATCCTACAAGCTCCTGCTCTCAATCTCTTTAAAAATGATTTCTTTCAATAAGTCTTGGATTTGGGTGTCTTTCATACTTCATTGACACCTTGAAATGCAAGAAACCATATGGTGTAAGGATCCTTCGAGATCTCCATTGTTTTTTTCTTCATAAAAAAGATGAACCAAAAAAAAAAAAACTTTCTTGTTCTTGTTTTCTCTCAAAACTAAATCAAAGAAATCTTTTAATCTTCATATTCAAAGAGATATGAGGATTTTATAATTCAAATAAAAAAAAATCCAAAAATTAATAAAACACTGAAAACAAAAAACCTTTGATATTGCTAAGAAAGATACGTGTTTTCGAATAAGAACTACAGACCACCTAAGTTTACCTTTGATATTGCTAAGAAAGATACGTGTTTTCAAAGATCAATCACTCTCCTTGTGTGTCTTCAAAAGTTCCATGTTAAACCTGCAATGAAAACGCTGACTTCTTGAAGGACACAAAAAATGACAGACTGTTTCTTGAAAAAAAAACTGTATTAAGAATGGTGGAGAGAGAGAGAGAGACAGAGACCATTTCGAGAGAGAGAGAGAGAGAGAGATAGTATGAAAGATTTCAGGAGTAGGTTACCAAAAAGAGATAACTATCGATCCGATCTTTGAGTTTCAAAATCCCAACAGACAAGAAAGAGAAGAATGTAGGAAAAATAATGCAAACTGTTCTTTTACATTAAGAGAGAGGTATTATGAAAATTAAAAAGAAGAAAAACAGAGGTGATAAAGGGTGAGATGAGGCGAGGGGTTATGTTATAGCTTGGAAAGAGTCACCTTCACATGTCTGTCATTCAAATTTTAGAGATGTTGAAGAGATCAAAGCTGTCTGATCAAAATTTGGACTGTGTGTTCGTGCGTGAGGGCCAGAGGTCCTCGAGCAAAAATTAAATTATATTTCAGACTTACCTCCATGTCCCGTTTCTGTTTGCCTATACTCCCAAATTTTCCTTCTTTTTGACATATTAGAGCTTCATTCTATTGTTTTAATGCCTTTGGTGTCAAGACTTGAGACTTTGAGAGCTTACCTAATTAACCATCATTCAAGCACACCTTGTGTATTCTCTTCTCTTTGGTGAAATTGGGTAGCTAAAACATACAAGATTTTGTCAATTTAAATTAAATTAATGATATCCTATTAGCTTTATTTAAATGAATCAGACTGGATCATTAAATTTTTTTTTAAAAAAATCAGATCTATACATGAAATAATTTATGGAAAGTGTGTTCATATTGTGATTATTTTATTGTAAGAAATTAGATCTGGCTCGAATCTTAAAATACATACCATTCTAAGTTCTGTTTGATGGATTTGTTTGCCATTGTAACATCCTAAGTTGTCTCTGTTATTTTTAGAACTATGAAAAGTGCAAGCTATCTAATGTGTTGTCACCTTCGAATCCTGATGTGATGGATTTTTTTGTTAATCAGGTCATTATATGAAATAATATTTTCATTAAGATCATTGAGGCAGGCTTCATGATGTTCATCTAACTTTTTTATTCCGCTCCTTGCTAATCACTGTATATTAAACAAGAAACCTAAAACAGCTCCATCTTTTCATGTTGAACTCCTCACAGGTTATCATGGATTCGCACACTGACTTGCTTTGTTTCCCTATCCTTCAATTTTTTTTCTGGATATGTTTTTTTCTTCAATTTAATTCTTTAATCACAACCATACTTTTTCATAATATCAATAGAAAACTCTGTAGATATTTAAACACTCATTTTGTTGGAAAAATATTTAATGATGGGATCACCAACAATAACTTGCCATTGAAAAACTTATTATTAATGATTTCTATTTTATCAGTCATTTCAACAATAATATAATTATCGATAGAGTTAAAACAAAAAAAAACACAATAAACAAAAAAGATTTATCAACATCATTCCATTAGTAATTATATCACTATACATGGCATATCACCAATAAAAAAAATTGTTTGTTGTTTCATCAATAATTGAATTCATGTTACCAATAAAATTAACTCTTTAATGATGTGAGTATTGATAATGACAATTCCTATAATTTTTTTGAACTCTCAAGAATTTTTTGAGGGACTTAATTCATTGGTAATTCTATTTGTAATTATTAGTGGCAAGTTCCTGTAATTTTTTTCAACTCTCTAAAACTTTTCAAGGGACTTATTTCAACATCATTCCTTCTGTGATTCAAATTTTATTGGTAGTTCTATTGATATTGTATTTAATATTTTTAAAAAATTAAAATAAACATAACATAAATAAATAAATTAAAAGGAATAAAACTAAAATAAAAAATGAAATATTTATTATTAATTTAAAAAATATCAGTTTGAATACAATTTATCTAAAGGAGAAAAATTAAAGAAGAACGAGGTGGAGGTGGTGGGTCTTTGTTAGGATCAGGTGGGTAACAAGAGAGACCACATGTAACACCAAGATTTGACAATAGTTCCTCATACAATCATTTAAGTGCGATTGTCTTGGACCGAAGTCAGGATGTCTCAATACTAAGCTAGGCTGTCTCAATACTAAGCCAGGTCACCTGAACTTCAACTTATTTGTACAATCATGTAGACGACCAGATATTTAGAGCTCGAATCTGATTATAAGGAACCAACAGTCAATACATTATGGTTCATTCATATATCCTTGGTCATGGTATTCGAGATATCATAAATCTGATTTCTATCGAGTCTATCGGATGATCCAACATCCAACCACAAATTTAGATTAAGCTCCGAACAGGTTAAAGGATCATTCTCATATCTTTTCTATAATCAAGTGTTATGTGTTTTCTAAAAAGAAAAAGAAACCTATGAACAAACTTTAAAAAAACAATAACTTAAGAAAAAATTGTTGAAATCCAACTTACCATAAAACTTTTAAGTTCGGTTATTCACAAGTTTACACCCCTTCCCGATAGTCCTCATTTCGCATGTGAGTTTTGATTAGTACTTAAAAGTGCATTTTTATCATGGTTTTATATTATCATTTTGCACTTGAAGTATCAATAACTCCTTAACTAAAGCATGTTTTATAATAATATATCTAATAATATAAAATACCTTTAATTTGTGGTAAATATTCATTTTAAATGCAAGCCTATCACATAAATGAAAGGATTGATTGATGACTTTAAGAACTTAAATTGCAAGGGCAAAGAGATGACCAAAATTAGAAAAGAGATGTCGGTGCAATCCAAACCGGAACACTATTAGGTAATTGGGTCATATATGGAGCTATAGATCTCAGATTTAGGTCTACTTTATATGGATGGAAAGGTAAGACATAGGCCTACAACTTTCATATGGAGCCCAAGATCTAAAAAGGCCATTATCAAGTCCAAATTGTAGCAACAACAAAGAAGCCCGAATCTGTCTTCCAGCCCGAGCACTGTTCGGTATTTTGGCCATATCTGGAGTTCTAGAAGTCCAAATGAGCTAAATGTTTTACACAAGAAAGCTGAGACAATTGCCTACAACTTTCATGTTTGCAACTGGCTCCAATTTTGACGTTATCAATGACGTTTTGGGCAGACAAGAGAAGATAAAGATTGTCACCAAGTCAAAAGTTGGCCACCCACTTATCAATTAGTCATCAAATCAATAGTTCCCAATTTTGGCCTATAAAACACATATAATAATTTAAATTGTAGCATGAACACCATCAGATTAAAGCTTTTTCCTTTTTCATTAAAAGATAAAGCTAAAACATGGCTACAAAATTGAAGATCAGGATCCATTCGTGCTTGGGATGAAATGGAACAACAGTTTTTAAAGAAGTTTTTCCCATCTCATAGAATAAACTCTTTCAAGAGACAAATCACTATTTTCACTCAAAAACCAGGAGAAGCATTTTACCAATGTTGGGATAGGTATCGAGACTTGCTTAGTACTTGCCCTCATCATGGTTTTGAAACATGGAGATTGGTTTCACATTTCTATGAAGGGTTAACACCTAAAGATAGGCAAATGGTTGAATTGATGTGCAATGGAACTTTTGAAGATAAAGACCCTGATGAAGCAATGGAGTACTTAGACTTGTTAGCTGAAAATGCTCAAAATTGGGACACCGCGGGTACTTATGAGGCACCGAGTAAAACTCAACCTCATACATCCAGTGGAGGTATGTACAACCGTAGGGAAGATCATGACCTTCAAGCCAAGTTTGCATCTTTAGCTAGAAAAGTTGAGGCACTAGAATTGAAAAAAAATGGTCAATTAAAATCTGTTGAAAACATTGTGTGTCAAATATATGAAACAAATGAACACTCAACTAATAATTATCCAACCTTGCCTTCTTTTAAGGAATGTCTCCATGAACAAGTCCATGCTTTAAACAGTTTTCAAAGGGCCAACCACAAACCATACTCACAAACGTACAACCCTGGTTGGAGAAATCACCCAAATTTTAGTTGGAAGAGTGATAACAACAATGCACAAACTTCACAACCACCATTTCAAGCACACCACAATTTCCAAAATTCTCATGGATATGCACCTCCTTATGCTCCACCTCCTAAAAGAAATCTTGAGGAAACATTGCATGCATTCATTGAAAAGCAAGTGACAATTAATACTCAACTTGCTCAAAACATGACAGATTTTAAAGATACTCTTACAAAATTAACATCTCCTCTCAGTTTCCAAGAGCAAAGTAAGTTTCCATCTCAACCACAACAAAATCCCAAGGGGCAATACAATGCAAATGCAAGTAGTTCCGGAAGCCAACACATGGATCAAGTCAAATCAGTCACTACTCTTCGCAGTGGTAAGGTTATTGAAAAACCCTCTCTTGAACCTTATGAGAAAGATGATGAGTCAATCTCTGAGGGTAAGGAAGGGGTTGAATCTAAAAATTACAAAGAAAAGACTGATTCTCTGCCAGCACTTCTATTTCCTCAAGTCGTGACCAAACAAAGGAAAGTCAATCACAACTTTGAAATTTTTGAAATTTTCAAACAGGTAAGAATCAATATACCTTTGCTAGATGCTATTAAATAGATTCCTTCCTATGCTAAATTTTTGAAAGATCTATGCACTATGAAGAGGAAACTGAATGTGAAAAAGAAAGCCTTTTTAGCGGAACAAGTAAGTGCTATTCTTCAGAACAATAATGCTTTGAAATATAAAGACCCTGGTTGTCCTACAATTTCTTGATTTATTGGAGAGCATAAAATTGAAAGAGCCTTACTTGATCTTGGTGCTAGTGTGAATTTACTTCCATATTCAGTTTTTCAGAGTCTCAATCTAGGTGAGTTAAAACCAACTTCTATATCTCTTTTACTTGCCGATAGATATTAAAAGTGCCTAGAGGAATAATTAAAGATGTGTTAGTACAAGTCAATAAATTCATTTATCCTGTGGATTTTATTGTCTTTGACACAGAACCTATTGAAGCATGTAATTCATTTCCTGTTATTTTAGGACGTCCATTTCTTGCAACTTCTAACGCATTGATTAATTGTAGGAATGGACTGATGAAGCTATCATTTGGAAACATGACATTGGAGATGAATATTTTCAACATTTGCAAACAACCTGGAGAAGATAATGATTTACAAGAAGTAGATCATATTGACGAATTAGTTTATCATCAACTTGAATCTACTTTAAATAAAAATGAGTTGGAGAAATCTGAAGATTTGCAAATGATTTATTCTGAGGAAAAAATCACAGATGAAACAAGCACAAAAAATGTTGATGCGAATCTTTTGTCAATAGTGACAACAGATTCGACATCTGATATCACATCAATCGATGATTACTTTCCTAACGAATCCTTACTTTCTCTTAGTTCAATGCCTTGGTATGATAAAAATATGAATTTTCTTGCTTTAGGAGATTTGCCAGCTGATTGGAGTACCCAAGACAAAGAAAAGTTTTTTAACGAAGTGAAGAACTTTTATTGTGATGACCCTAACTTATTCAAATATTATCCTGATCAAATATTTCAAAGATTCATTCTCGACAATGAGGTAAGTAGTGTCATTAAACTTTGTCATTCTGAAGCATGTGGAAGTTATTTCTTGTCAAAAAAGACAGCTATAAAAATCTTTCAAAATGGATTTTATTGGCCCACCATATTCAAGGACACACATGCATTTTGCAAAACTTTTGAAAATTGTCAAAAAGTTGACACTAGTCAAAAAGTTTTGTTTTATAATTCTCAACTCCATTCATTCCCTAGAGAGCTAAGATCAAGATGGAACAATCCTTATGGGGCCTGTGATATTGAGAATTCAATGAATGACAATGTTTTTAAGGAAAATGGACATCGTTTGAAAGCTTACTTTAATAATTTTCCTAGTGAAAATGAATCAATTGGTTTGAATGATCTTGTAGATAAAGGTTGATTATTTTGTTTTTCTTACATTGTTTTTGTGTTTCTTTTTGAGTGATTTTTGCGAGTTTCTCTCACCCTAGTCAAATGGCGGATAACGGTACTCCGTGACTTAAGTCGGTTCTTTCAGTTTCCCACAATAACTGATATATGTGTATATATTTGTGCAATTCTTTGAATCTCTCTTCTAATTCTCATTTGAAAATGGACACTAATCTTGAAAAATTGAAAAAGTATTTTCCCGCTCTATCTCAGAATGCGATTACAAAACTTAACCGTGCTAGATGTGCAAGATTGAGATTGTTAATGAATCATGGAATTCCTGAAGATATTCGCTGGTTGCTTGAAGCAAATGTCCGATTATCAGGTGAGTCCTCTAACTCTTTCATTTCACACATGCCTGGAACAGGTAAAAGCACTTTTGCAAAGAAACGTCGTGCAAAACGACTGAAAGTCTGTCATCGATGTGCTAAATGGACTTGTAATACACAATGTCATTCTTTAGGAATGGTATCTATAAACCGTGAAGATAAAATACAATTCATTAAGGATGGCCTGAGTAAGGAGTCTTTAGATAATCTTTTATTGACTCTTGAGACGCATCCTAGTGGAGATGTGCATCGTGTAATTCATGATTTATGGCTACTATTTCATAAAGAACATGATCGACTTAGTCTTGGGAATCTGACTAAAAAAGACCATGTTTGCAGTTTTTAAGAAAACTAGATGGGAAGCCTATCCCCGACCCATAGAGGGCGTTTTAGCCGTTCTTGGACGTAAAACCAAAGGAAGATGTAAGCCACAATCACAACTACCTGTATATACACTTGCTTTTTCAAAAGTAAATAGATAAATAAATAGAGAGAGAGAGAGAGAAAGAGAGAGAGTGTGTGTGAGACTCTAGCTGGCCTACATACAGGTGGTATGATTGCCCTTCTAATTTCTCATCTATAAAATCCTCTCCTCCTTCCTTTCATTTCTACTCAACCCATATATTCAACAAATAAAGAAGTGTGTAGAAATGACAAGTTCCTCAGGTCATCATATAAGAAATATTTGTGTTTTCGGTGGATCTAGTCCTGGGAAAGAAAAGGAATTTTTAGAATCAGCAAATCATCTTGGTCAGGTGCTAGCTGTGAGAAAGATTCATTTAGTGTATGGGGGAGGCAGTCTTGGGTTAATGGGAGGTGTGTCAATAGCTCCATTTTTAGGAGGTAGTCAAGTTTTGGGGGTCGTCCCCGAAGCTTTAGCACAAGGGGACATCATTGGAAAAACAATTGGAGAGGAACTTCAAGTCTCCACAATGTCGGCTCGAATGAATGCAATGTTTAACCATGTTGATGCCTTCGTTGCTTTACCAGGTGGTCTAGGCACATTGGAATAGATCTTTCATATTTCCTCTTGGGCTCAACTGCACATTCACCATAAACCCATAGGTTTGTTAAATGTTAATGGTTATTATGATAAGTTGTTGTCTTTTCTTGATCATGCTGTGGAACAGGAATTTCTAACATTTTCTGCATGACAAATCATAATCTCTGCTGCTACTGCTGAACAATTAATTGACCAGTTACAATCCTTCATTTCTGTAATTGATCCTTCCATGAGTCGCATAAATTGGTCAACTAAGGAAAGCCGTAAAAAGCTTAGATTGGATTTGAGCCTTCATTTGTGAATTTTTGTGTCTTTTGGTTTTATTATTATGTTTTGTTATTTCTTATTTTTGTTTTAGTGTGTTTCAAGTTTGTCAGTGTTCGTTATTTCAGGTGATATCTTCTATACTTTATCTTTCAACCTTTAAACATTGAGGACAATGTCTCGTTTTGGTTAGGGGGAGATGGTAGTAGTTGATAAAAAAAAAATTGTTTTTCATTTCATAAAGCATGTGCATAATTGTTGTTACTAGGATGGCAGAGTAAAGGAGCTCTTTTGTTAAAGTGACTCTTGAGACGCATCTTAGTAACCATTCTTAACAAGGTCTATTATAATACTTCTTGAAATATTCAGGTTTACAAACTCTCGCATTATTATCACTTAATTCTGCTCATATACTTATTTAACATGTATTCTTAAACCTTAATTTACACACACAAACTTTAACATATGATTGTGGGTTGCATATTGGATTATAACATTATTTATGTTCTTTTGTTAAAGGTAACAACTAAGGGAAAGGGATTGTATATAATTAAGAAAAAAAAAAGAAAAAAAAATGATGATAATAAAAATATAGATAAGTTTGGTTTCGTAGCCTCCCTAACCTAAGCAATTAAGCCCGAAGGGGTGTTGTAACGCCTAATTCCCTAAAGTCAACTGACTTGGGAGCTATTGGCCCAACGCTTGTTACATGGGTTGAGGAGAAAAGCTTAAGGAAATCAAACATTGCACTATCTACATATCAGTATCTGCGACCCGAGTTACTAAGCTCATAGGGGTGTCTTAACACCTAATGCCCTAAGACCAACTCGTATGGGAGTCATTAGCTGAAAGCTCATTACATGGGTTAAAGATGCATGCTATTTTTAAATTATATCTATATATATTTAAAAAAAAGAGAAAAAAAAGAAGAAGAAAAAAAAAGAGACAAAAATAATAATCCCAACCCAAGGAAGTTAACCTTAAACATTAGAACAAAAATTTTGTTTTCTTCCAAGAAAAGCCCTATAATTATGTGTTGATACATTGAGCACAAAAGAAAGGTTTATTAATATCTTGTTAAGAGGTATTGAGCAGATATATAAATTTAATGAGAGTTTGTTTATCTGGATAGATTAATGGAAGTTAAATGATGAATACCTTGCTTTGTGGAATTTGCAAATTATTTTTCTATTTAACGCTTTGATTACTAGGGAGTAGTAATAAGCTGGTTGGGGGGTGTGATTAGTACCTAAAAGTGCATTTTTATCATGGTTTTATATCATCATTTTGCACTTGAAGTATCAATAACTCCTTAACTAAAGCATGTTTTATAATAATATATCTAATAATATAAGATACCTTTAATTTGTGGTAAATATTCATTTTAAATACAGGCCTATCACATAAATGAAAGGATTGATTGATGACTTTAAGAACTTAAATTGCAAGGATAAAGAGATGGTCAAACTTAGAAAAGAGATGTCGGTGCAATCCAAACTGGAACATTGTTCAGTAATTGGGTCATATCTGGAGCTATATATCTTAGATTTAGGTCCAATTTATATGGATGGAAAGGTAAGACATAGGCCTAAAACTTTTCTATGGAGCCCAAGAC
>NW_011505046.1:0-4400 GCF_000495115.2 Populus euphratica
GTGATTCATCTTTATGCCTTTACCACTTACTACAAATCCTAGCAATTTGTCAAATTTAATCCCAAACTAACATTTTGCAGGGTTGAGCCTTAGTTCATACTTTCTCAATCTTTCAAATAACTTACTCAACACCTTAACATGATTTTCTTTCTCTTTTGACTTAGCAATTATATATAATCTACATGCACCTCAATTTCTTTAGGTCTTAGTTCATACTTTCTCAATCTCTCAAATAACTTACTCAACACTCTAGCATGATCTTCTTTCTCTTTTGGCTTAGCAATTATATCATTTATATACATCTTAATTTCTTTATGCATCATATCATGTTTGTCCATACTATTATGAGCATTTCCCAGTTTGGTTTTTGGTTTTGGATTTCTTCAATTGAGTCCCTAATTGATCATCAAACTTCAATAGTTATATAATTAAACTCCTGATTTGATCAAATTAACTCTCAAAAATTATAATTTGACCCAGGAACTTTAATTTTTTTCTAATTAAAGTCCAAATTGACTTCAAAATCAATTTTTCTTGCAATCAAACCCTCTATAAATTCAATTTAAATTTTAATTGAGTCCATAAATATCTGATTTTGGACTTTTCTTTCTCAAATTGAATTTTCTTTGTCAATAAGGCTCTCATATTTTAAACCTCCTTAACCAATTTTTGACTTTTTTAGCATTTTGGCATTCTTTTTTCACTGTTATTATTTTTTTTGGTTTTTTCAAACATATATTTTAATTTTTTTTTGTATTTTTGTATTTTATATGGAGATCCAAAAATGGGTTACAACATGTGTTTTAATATATTGTCATAAACATTCCACATTAATTCATGCTTATAATTCATTTCCTTTACTTCTTATTTAAAGTCTTATTCGACTCGTTAAGCAATATCCTACCTCACAAGATAACTACACCACTTACTCAAAAATAACATTAATTTTCTTTGAATTATCCAATAATTCGATTCTTTAGCTTTACTTTTTATGCTATCAATTTACATGCTTGACCTCACGTTGCTTTTCTTTTATTTTTGTGTCAGTTCAGGTTAATATTCTAATACCCTTAGCTTACCATTACCTTTCATGTTTTACTAATTCTTTTACTATTAATGAACTTATTTCCATTAAAAACCACATATTTAGTGCATAGATAATTTCAACCCTGGGCAAATCATTTACCATGGATTTAAAATATCACAACAAGTTCTTCCTTATGCATTCCTTATGCATTCAATATTGAACCGAAACTCTCCTCACTCTTTACGTTAGATAATCATTTGTAGTCATTTGCCAGCTCTATCAATGTTAATAAAACTTTTCTTTCATATAAGTAGTCATGCAATCCTTTGTTATCATATAATTTTATGATTTAAAATATATTCTATGATATTTTACACATACACGAAATTCTAATTCTTAAAGTATGGCAATTACATCTTATCAAGATAATTTTAGAATACAATGCATATATACGCTTAGAATCTTTAGATATACAATACCCAATGGTCAATGGGCTTTCATTTTTTCAGTATTTTGTTGGCGACTAAGTCAACCACCTTTTCTTTATTTTGTTTTCATACGGTATAATTATTTATCTCATCCTTCACTGGGATTAGATTTTCATTAATTTAATCTCATTAATTCAATAATCAATACCATAAATATAAATTTACTATCTTTATTTAACAACTAGTTATACTTAGTAAACATTTAATACCACAAATACAATTCATTCACAATATGATACAACTATATCATTTCTTAAAGATTTTATAACATTTTACACACACACAATCACAATTTCACATCACTTCAATACACTCAATCAAAATAGTTCAAGTACATACATATTACTCACTTATACAAGTTTTAGAAAAACAATATATTTATCCTAGTATAGCTTACTCGTCATTTATGACTTTACTGTCTAAGTGATTTTTTTAACACTTCTACAACACAATTGCACATGACATTAAGTAGATCCTTTAATCTAAACCTTCATTTTAATACCGCTACTAAAATCTCAGTCACCAATGTCCCGCACTAACACCTCTAGTATCTCATAGATTCTAGTCAAATCTACAATCACGATCATTAGTACATCACATTAAAGCCTCTGGTATCTCATGAATACTAATCAAATCATCAATCCCGATAATCAGTGAAGTCATCAATACATTACACTATCACCTCTAGTATACCATGAATATTAGTCAGATCATTAATCTTGGTTATTAGTGCATCACACTGACGCCTTTAGTATCCTATAAATAGTCAAATCATCAATCTCGATCATTAGTTTTTCACACTAACACCTCTAGTATCCCATAGATACTAGTCAAATCCCAGATCTTTTCATTTAACATTTTATAAGTGCATTATATTAATGCCTTTAGTACCCTATGAATAGTCAAATCATCAATCTCGATCATCAGTGCTTCACATTAACAATTTTAGTTTCCTATAAATAGTAATCAAATCCCAAACTTTTTTGTTTTAATTTCCATAATAAGTAATAATATACTTTATAATTAGAGAAATAGCAAATAAATAAATTAAAACAATTTAAATAATGATTATTAAAGGAGCAAAAATATTATCACCGAGTAACTAATTTTTTTATTTTTTTCCACGTCACATAACATAATTAATATCAATGCATAATACATTAAAATAATTTTTAAATGCAAAAAACTTAAGAAATATTCTTAATAGAAAAAAGTGCAGAGCATCCACCTAGAGTTTGTGCTCATGATGCTGCATTTTATTAATGTTTTGATCTAACAACCTTTCATGTATCAACAAGGTTTAATCATCATCATCACATCAATCATTATAAGTGTTTTATTTCAATTCTTATTTAACTAATATTCTTAAATTAACAACTAGAAAACCTTTAAAATCGCACACACAATGAACACTTTCTATATTCATATTTATTCTTATAAGTTTAATTGTTAAAACCCTTTATTTCATAACAATTAAAAGTACAAATAAGACAAACATTAGATCCTCCCCATATTATAATGAATTTTGGTTGAATAGACTAACTTGAAAAAACTATAAGTTTTCATTTGCTTCTCACTTTGGTAATCTATTTTTAATTACAATTAGTCACATTTCAACATATATCTACACACTCAAAATATAATTTCAAAAGCCCATCCATTTTATTTCTAATTTGGCCAAAACCTTAAACATGGTTTCCTTGGGTTTCTATTCAAACTTCCCAGTAACCTAGCCATGCAAATACATCTCAAAATTCTTATTTAACAAAAATATCATATCAATTCAAGGCAATAATTATATTTTCTTATATACTTAGTTTTAGTCAATTCTTATTTCAAGAAAAACATAAATTCCTTTTATAATTTTATGAATTTGACTCTATGATCATTCATTAAGCATATCAAACAACACTATTAAGCACAAATAACATAATAATTCAAGGCACAATTCAATTCAATTCTTCCTCTAATTATTCTAGTTGGTCAAATTGCCTTATAAAGAGGTATAGATTTTTTTTAAAAAAAAATCCTTTCTAATTTCTCATTATTCATTCATGCTACACTTGAACAAACATATTTAAATCTAAATATCTCGACAATTTAAACTAACAAACCCCTTTTTTCTTTTTTTTCATCCTATGCTAAAACTAGTATTCAAAAGAAATATAGGTGGTCTTATATACTTTCATGCAATTAACACCATACTCAATCTTTAAACACATCATATTAAGTTGAGTGGTTATGCTTATAAAAGGGATTCATGTTTTCCTTCCAAATTTCTCACTAATTCCACATTATTCATTAGTTATTTATGCCTAAAAACATGATTCTACACAAAGATCATCATTTCATACTACCCAACATACAGAAGTCAAAGTTCCATAATATACACATAACTCACCAAGCTTCAAAACAAGTTAAAATCATAACTAATAATGATATGAGTGGTTCTTACTTCCTAATAGTAAGGAATCAAGAAGAAACTTCCAAGAAAACCCAAGTTTTTTTGTACCTTCTCCTCTTCCTCTCTCTAATTTTTAATTTTTCTCTTTTCCAAGCTTAAGACCCCTTGAAGGAGTCGAATCATCCTTTTTAGTCCTTCTAAAACCTTTGTTTGTCACTTAAATGTAGTTTTTCTCTTCTTTTTTTTAGCATTTTTTTCAATTTTATCTCAAAATGAACTAAGAAAATGAAGGAGACAAATGTATCCCCTTGCATCTATTGGAAAGCTTATTTTATAGCCAAAGGTGTTACTTTTTTCTTTCTATTTATAGTTTTACCCTTATAATATCTCTATAAAGTATGCCCGGATTCTAATCTAATTCTTAAGACGTTGTCAAACTCTAACTCTAATTGACTTGAAATTTCAACTCAATATAGAAAAA
>NW_011505047.1:0-836 GCF_000495115.2 Populus euphratica
GGAATAGTGTCCACAGCAGAACATAAGTACATTATAGCAGCAGCATACAAATACTAGGTAGAATAAAATTCTAAGAAGAGAAACTGAGTCTAAGAAGTAACTTAAGCTTAGAAGCAACAACATTCAAATCTTAGAAACAACAAGATTCAGATTTGTTCATGAAAGAAGAAGAGAATTACAGAATTACAAGGCTAGTATCTTTCAGCTCATTGATTGTAATGATGATCCGTTCGGTAAAGCTGTAGAGCATGTTCTGACGGACAACATACTAAAACATGGTGACGATCCAACGGTGAACAAAGGAGATGAAGCTTTAATAACACCACTCCAATTCACTCTGCTGCAACTAAAAATGCAGAAGAGTAGAAATATTGCGAGATCAATATCTCCCACCTCGTTGATTGAAACCAAGATCTATTCGGTCAATGTTTCAAGAAGGTTGGTGTGAACAACATAGTCAGAAATGAGGACGATCCAGCAGTGGACAGAGTAGATCTAGCTCCGACAGTTTGATCTCTAATGTCTCTCTCTCTCTCTATAGATCACTCTCTCACCCTTGTTTTTTAGCTAAGGAACTTTTTTCCCATCATCTGTTTTATTGCATGCAATAAAATGCGTCATTTTAGAAAACGTATCAACCATAACAAAAATAGAGTCTCTACCTTTCTTTGACCTGGGTAAACCTAAAACAAAGTCCATAGAGATATATCTACCCAAGGTTCAGTAGGCACAGGTAATGGTGTATATAGCCCATGTGGTTGTACTCTAGATTTTGCCTTTCTATAAGCAATGCATGGTTCACAAATTCGTTGCACATCTCTTTTCATCTTTGGCCA
>NW_011505047.1:981-4398 GCF_000495115.2 Populus euphratica
AACCATCCATCAAATAAAACTTACCAAAAGCCGAATGTCCACATGCATCATAAATCTCGACAAAGTCAAAATCATTATCATACAATTCCTTCACATATTCAAAGCCTAACACTCTAGTATTTATGGTGTGTAAAAAAATATTCTTGCGCAAAAGTGTATCAACGACGATGTTCTCTTTACCTTGCTTATACTTGATTATGTAAGGAAAAGTTTCAATGAATTCAACCCATTTTGCATGCCTCTTATTCAACTTACCTTGTCCTTTCAGATGTTTCAAGAACTCATGATCCGAATGGATTACGAACTCTTTTGGCCACAAGTAATGTTGCCATGTCTCAAGTGCTCTTACCAATGCATAGAGTTCTTTGTCATAAGTGGGATAGTTTAAGGTCGCTCCACTTAACTTCTCACTAAAATATACAATAGGCCTCCGATCCTACATCAAAACAACACCTATTCCCATTTTAGATGCATCACATTCTATTTCATATGCTTTTGTAAAGTCAGGTAAAGCCAAAACAGATGTAGAACATAATTTATCTTTCAAAAGAACAAAAGCCAATTCTTGTTCCTCCCCCCATTTAAACCTTACTAACTTTTTAAAAACTTCATTCAAGGGTGCAGCTATTGTATTGAAATCTTTCACAAAATGCCTATAAAAACTAGCTAACCCATGAAAACAAGAGGATCCAAAGAGCTTGGAGGGTCAATAACATAGATTCTTCATTTGATATTTAGCAGGGTGTTTTGCTTTCCCTAACAAATCTAGTTAAGTCTCAGTTTTCTGCTCGGTGGCTAGCCTGTAACCATCTATTTTTTTATGTTTTTGTTCTCATTATATATCTGGGGTATGCCCCTTATAATCTTTATATCTTCTTCTTTTAATACATATCTCAACTTACTAAAAAACAAACTTATTTTTCTCACTTGTTATCACAATAAGTCTAGACTTTTTGGGTACAACTTGGGTGGAACTTACCCATTTGCTATTAGAAGTAAGATAAACGATTTTATTATCAAGAAATTTAATGACTTCATTTTTCACTACATCTTTCATATTAGGATTAGCCTTTGTTGCATTTCTATAGAGGGTTTAACATTTTCCTCCAAAAAAATTATGTGTGTGCAAATCAAAAGACTAATTCCTTTTATGTTAGCTGTGGTCCATCCTAATGTATTTTGTGTATTTATAGAGTTTGTAATAACTTACTTTCTTGATGTGCATTAAATTTGGAAGAGATTATTACCGGAAAACTTTCATTTTCTCCCAAGTGTATTTGAGATTGAATGGTGACGACTTCAAATCAGGTTTGGGTGGTTGAACACTTTAATGTGACTTAATTGATCATCGTGGCAATTCCTTAATTTATGGTCTCCAATTATTTGCTTTTGATTCTTCTTGAAAATAAACTATTTGCAAATCGTCAAATTCATCAATCTCAGTTTCATTTGAAGTGGTTTGAAATTGATCATGAACTAATTTTTCAGCAAAATCCACTTCTTGTAAATCATTATCATCTCTAGGTTGCTTGCAAATGTTTAAAACATTCATCTTCAATGTCATGTTTTCAAAAGATAGCTTCATTAGTCCATTCCTATAATTAATCAACGCATTAGAAGTTGCAAGAAAGGGACGTCCTAAAATAACAGGAAATGAAATTACATGTTTTAACAGGTTATGTGTCTAAGACAATAAAATCCAGACGATAAATGAATTTATCGACTTGTATTAACACATCTTTGACTATTCCTCTAAGCACTTTTACAGATCTAGCAGCAAGTAAGAGAGTTACAGAAGTTGGTTTTAACTCACATAGATTGAATCTTTGAAAAACTGAACATGGAAGTAAATTCACACTAGCTCTAAGATCAAGGCTTTTTCAATAAAGTAAGAAATTGTAGGACAACGAGGGCCTTTATATTTCAAATCATTATTGTTTTTAAGAATGACACTTACTTGTTCGACTAAAAAGGCTTTCTTTTTCACATTTAGTTTTATCTTCACAGTGCACAGATCTTTCAAAAATTTAACATAAGAAGAAACCTGTTTAATAACATCCAGCAAATATATACTAATCCTTATTGTTTGAGAGTTTCAAAGATTTCAAAGTTGTGATTACTTTTTCTTTGTTTGGTCATGGCTTGAGGAAATGAAAATGCTAGCAGGGAATCATTCTTTTCTTTGCAATATTCAGGTTCAACCCCTTCTTTACCTTCATAGATTGACTTGTCATCTTTCTCACAAGGTTTAAGAGTGGGTTTTTCAATAACCTTACCACTGCGAAGAGTAGTGACTGATTTGACATGATCCATGTGTTGGCTTCCAGAACTACTTGCATTTGCATTGTATTGCCCCTTGAGATTTTGTTGTGGTTGAGATGGGAACTTACCTTTCTCTTAGAAACTAAAAGCAAATGTTAATTTTGCAAGAGTATCTTTAAAATCTGTCATGCTTTAAGCAAGTATTGATTGTCCCTTGCTTTTTAATGAATGCATGCAATCTTTCCTCAAGATTTCTTCTAGGAGGTGGATCATAAGAAGGTGCATATCTATGAGAATTTTGGAAATTATGGTGTGCTTGAAACTGTGGTTGTGAAGTTTGTGCATTGTCACTTTTCCAACTGAATGTTGCATCTGTCACAAACATCCCACCAGATCGCTTTAGTATAGGAGCATTCAAAGAACAAGTGGTTGTGATCTTCGTAGTTGCGGAGACAGAGTGAGCATCTATTGGGACCATGTATACCAAATCGATGAAGTCTATCTTGAGTTGTGAGTTTCTGTTGGACAGCCACCCATAGAAGAAACGAATGTCTTGGAACAGCATTCTTGAACCACACAATGTCATGCCATTCGACCATCGTATGATGAAATCTTAGTTGTTCCCAAGCTATTTTGATCGAGAATCTGTGATTTGGTGAATCCAGCCAAACAATCTCATCATTTTGCCGTATCATTGGTTTAGAATTGGAAGGAATAGCTTCTACAATGGGGTGCCAGCCAATAGCGTGAGTGCCAGCCAAGTCAGTGCATTATTGTTATCAACATTATTGTTATCACTCTTCCAATTGAAATTTGGGTTGTATATTTACAACTATAGATTTAGATTGGGTCTTTAAAAACTATTTAAAGCATGAGCTTGTTCATGGAGACATTCCTTAAAAAAAGGCAAAGGTGGATAGTGATTGGTTAAGTGTTCATTTGTTTCACAGATTTGACACACAATGTCTTGAACATATTTTAATTGACCACTTATTTTTAATTCTAGTACCTCGACTTTTCTAGCTAAAGATGTAAACTTGGTGATACCATCCAAGCAACGTCAAATTTGGATTTTGATGTAAAATGTGTACCTATCCAATTTTACGACAATAGTCATAATTCTCAATTTGACTGTTGGATCCAGCTAAAATTTTA
>NW_011505067.1:0-4321 GCF_000495115.2 Populus euphratica
GAGTTACTAAGCTCGTAGGGGTGTGTCAACACCTAATGCCCTAAGACCAACTGGTCTGGAAGTCATTAGCCGAAAGCTCGTTACATGGGTTAAAGATGCATGATGTTTTAAGTTATATGTATATATATATATATTTAAAAAAAGAAAAAAATAATAATCCTAACCCAAGGAAGTTAACCTTAAACATTAGAACAAAAATTTTATTTTCTTCCAAAAAAAGCCTCATAATTATGTGTTGATATATTGAACACAAAAGAAAGGTTTATTAATATCTTGTTAAGAGGTATTGAGCATATATATATAAATTTAATAAGAGTTTGTTTATCTGGATAGATTAATGGAAGTTGAATGATGAATACCTTGCTTTGTGGAATTTGCAAATTATTTTTCTATTTTAACGCTTTGATTACTAGAGACTAGTAATAAGCTGGTTGGGGGGTGTGATTAGTACATAAAAGTACATTTTTTATTAAGGTTTTATATCATCATTTTGCACTTGAAGTATCAATAACTCCTTAATTAAAACATGTTTTATAATAATATATTTAATAATATAAGATACCTTTAATTTGTGGTAAATGTTCATTTTAAATGTAGATCTATTATATAAATGAAAGGACTGATTGATGAATTTAAGAACTGAAATTGAAAGGACAAAGAGATGACCAAACTTAGAAAAGAGATACCGGTGCAATCCAAATTAGAACACTGTTTGGTAATTAGGTCATATTTAGAGCTTTAGATCTCAGATTTAGGTCTACTTTATATGGATGGAAAGGTAAGATATAGACCTACAACTTTTGTATGGAGCCCAAGATCTAAAAAGGCCATTTTCAAGTGCAAATTGTAGCAACAATAAAGAAGTCCGAATCTGTCTTCCAGCCCGAGCACTGTTCAGTGTTTGGCCCATATCTGAGGTTCTAGAAGTCCAAATGACCTGAATGTTTTACATAAAAAAGCTGAGACAATTTCCTACAACTTTCATGTTTCAAGTGGCTCCAATTTTGACATTATCAATGATGTTTTGGGCAGATAAGAGAAGATAAGGATTGTCATCAAGTCAAGAGTTGGTCACCCACTCATCAATTAGTCATCAAATCAATAGTTCCCAATTTTGGCCTGTAAAAAGTGGCATTTGCCATGCATTTAGGCATCTTGGTTTCCAGGTCAAGATCATGCTTTTGCTTTATCTCTTTGTATTTTGTGTAATGTTTATGCTTTGCTTTCATTAATATCAAGTTTATGCCTTTCATTTCCTTTCATTTACTTAGTTAACTTTTATCTTATTTATGTTCTTATTTTGTTTATTTATTTTTCTTTCTTTCATTATGTCTAGTTAAGTTTATTATGTCAAGGTGAAAAGGTTACATTAATGGTGTAAGAATAAGTATAATATAAACTCAATATGGACTTTAATGTTTGATACTAACATGTTTTGTATTTGTTATCTTGTTCACTCTTTAATACTTTGCTTGTTAAATGACTAATCTTGATTTATATTGTATAACACTTGGTATAACAAATGCTTGACACTTTCATAGCCCATACTGTATGGTATAACCGACACCTAAGCTATGAAAGGAACTTGATTTGTTGTTAACATAAGTTATAATCATGAATGCTTGATGAGATTTACAAGTATTATCATTAATCGAATAAGATGACTAATGTGATCATGTTAACAATCTATAATCTGATTGGAACCTCCTTTGTGTGTGGTTTCTAATTGAATAATAAGAGTTTATACTATACTTGTTTGACATACCATTTGTTGTTAATATTGTTGTCGTATTATTGTTATTTATAATTGGTATAATTAACCTCCCTATGGTTCGACCCCGGTCTTGCCGGGTTATTTATTACTTCAACACTCCTGCACTTGGGAGAAGACATCAATTTTTTAGTCATGTCACTCAAGATATTCTTATTTGAAGGTCTAACATGAAAGTAGACAATCATATCGCGAGAACGGTTTTAGCCTGAGTTTGCAAGTCTGATTCGACGGATTAGGAGCTGATTTGAAGGAAAATTTTTAGACCAAAGACTGAATTAAAAAGTGCTAAAATAAGGGATTTAATTGAAGATCAAATTAGAATGAAAAGGGCTGTTTTTAAAAAGTTGAATAGGGGGATTGGATCATCAGAAAATAACAGGAATTCTACCACACCGGATAAGAAAATACAACTTTGTAACATGGTACTGTTCATTTGTGTTTTGAAATTACACCTCCTCGTCTAAAATTCTTTCATTTTCTCTACATAACCCTTTCCATCTACAATTCTTTTCATTTCTCTGCACAAGTATACCTGCTGGTTTTCATGATTCTCTCGCCCTATTTTTGAGCCGCAGATCAATTTTTTTCTGCCTCAATCCAAAAGAAATAGTTGGTGCCTCACGATGCTAGCTATGGAAGGATAGAAAAGAGTCGCCCCATCCTCTAATCACTAAAAAATAATCACTAGAATCATTAAAATATCAATCAAAATATTCTAGTTTTGTAATATGTTTTATCTGATTGTAAGACACCCAAAATTGTATCCTAGATTAATGTATTTTATTTCCTAAATAGAGCTGGATTTAGGCTATATAAACCTCCTTTGCAGACCTAAAAAAAAAGAAAAAAAAGAAGGGGACGAGAAAGGAAAAAAGAGAGAAGAAAAACGAGAGAGAGGTAAGCAATACTAGGCAGACAAAAAAATACAGAGAGAGAAAAGAGAACAGAAGAGAGGAAAGAGGCAGAAAGTAGAAAGGAACAACAAAAAAGACTAAGTTTTCTTAAGATCATCGAGAGCCAAAGCAAACAAGGACTATTTTTCGATCTTTGCTTCATTTTCTGCAAACAAGATCTGTAGAATATGGGGGAGCAGAAGAGTTAAAACCGGTAAAGAGAGGGACAAAGACACAGAGATAAACTTAGAAGACAGAAACCAACAGAGAATAGAGGGAAAAAAAGCTAAAAATAGACGAGAATATTGATAGATCAGCCAACACGCCTTCAACATCACTATCATCCCTTCATTTCCGCCTTCATGTTTGTTCTCCCTAGCTCTTTGCATGCATTTTTAGTTGTGTTTATATTGTTCAAGTGAATTATATTTCACTTAAACAGTAACTAGGCATGCACGTACGAGGAAACTCCATATGCTTTTTGTTTACCTAGACGAGTCAATGGTTTGGGCAAGTGACCTAGCTAGGCTTGCTGGGTTCAACCTAGCCACATGGACCAAGTTCGACCCAACAAAAAAAAACCATTTTCTTGTGTGTTGCATACGATCAATACCCTAACATATTTTGAACATTTCTCTTAAAAAAATATTCAAAATTTAAAAGAAAATATATTTTAGCATGGATTTCTTAAACACAAAAATTATTTTCTTGCATTTTAGATTTTACAACAGTTTGTAAATTTCAAAGGGTGTTGACCAAAATTCAAAAAATATAAAATCTTATTTTTGAAGAATTTGTCTTTATTCACCATTAATAGTTGGATATTGAAATCTCAAATGGGTTAATATCCAAAATATTATTAGGAATAAATTTTTTATTCACTATTAATATTTGGATAAAGAATTCTCAAAGGGGTTAATATTCAAAATATTATTAGGAATAATTTGTTATTATTCACTATTAATATTTGGATAAAAACCCCAAGTGGTTAATATCCAAAATATTTTTTTAGGAATAATAAGTCATTATCCTTTAATAATATAAGGACAAAGAAACCTATGAAAGGTGAATGTCCAAAATATTATTGAGGGTAATATAACTTGTTTATTTTTAACATAAGGGTAGATTTATGCCCAAAATATTATTTAGAACAATTTAATTGCACATCTTTAAAAGAAGCCTCAATTATAATTGGGGACATTTCAGTTTTTACTTAATGGTTTATGAGTCATGAAAGTATGAAATATTAAGGAAAAAATAGACTTTTAAAGTACCTTGAATTTCCTTAGATTTCTAAACTTAGTTTTTTGTTTTTTTTTTTGCGATTTACGAGTCATTAACACTTAAAATATTAAGAAAAAAATGAGTTTTTAAGTGCATTGAATCTCTTTAAATTTGTATCTTAGTTATCTCTTAATTCATATGTTATAAATTTAGTTCAAATCAAACACAGATCTCCTTAGCACTCTATAAACATGTCTAAAGGTATGATCAATATTAGACAAGGGTTCTTTCTTTTAGACTTCGAGCCCAAGTTTTTTTCATTATAGTAAATCTATTCTAGGGAACCTGATGGGATTAGAAAACATTAACACTATAGAAATTATAAGGCAAACCAAACACCAATTAACTTACCTTATGTAGGGCGTACTAA
>NW_011505085.1:0-4294 GCF_000495115.2 Populus euphratica
CTAATTTTTTTTATTTATTATTTTTTTAATTTAATCCCTGATTAGTTTTTTTCAATTATTTTTGCATGATTTAACCCTCACTATTTTAATTTTTTTAATTTTAATTTTTTTATGAATTGAAATTTTTTTATGATTTTTTCATGTCTGTTTTTTTATAAGGTAATCCTAGTCTCATAACCCGGTATACCAGTTTTGATGATGGACCTTATTTAAGTTTGGTATTTTTTAAAACTTCTTTATAAAAAAAAATTTATTTTTATTTTTATTTTTATTTTTATCATTTTAAATTAAATTCTTGGGTCTTGAGTTTCATGATTTGCTTTATTTTTTTTGTTAAGTTATCTCTGCCATATATTTTGGATTGCAAGTTAGTTGAATTAATATATGCTGATTTAGTTTTTTTTAAAAATTAATTTTTTTATTTTATCTTTTGCCATAAAATTATTAATTATTGAGCATATTTTATTAAATATTATTTAATATAGTTGCACTCACCAACACCTAATGGGTTATGTTGAGTGTGAGCTGGTAAAGTTAATATAAGTTAACTAGCATTTTTTTATTAGGTTTTTATTTACTTATTTATTTAACTTTGTCATTTTACGTTTTTCTTTCTATTTGATAGTGTTGGTGGGTTGGTAAAGTTAGCTCGAATTAAGTCGGGTTATTTTTAAGTTTTTTTTGTTGAACTTTGTTTTTTGTTGCTAGGTGCTCCTTTTAAATTTTTTTAATCTCGATCTCATATCATGAGTTGTAAGTTTATTAAGTTAGGCCAAGTTGACTGGAATTTTCTTATTTGATATCATATTTTTTAAATTTTTTTTCATCTTTAACATTAGGTTATTAGGTTTTGAACTTTACAATTTTTTTTGCTTTTTTTATGCAAGCTGTTTCAATCTTGTATCATGAGTTGTGGTTTAGTGAATTTAACTTGATTTGTCTTGAATTATCATTGTTTGAATATTATTTTCTTGTGTTTAAAAAATTTGAATCAACCCACAGCGTAGCGTGCCATGCTATATATGTGTAAAATTTAAGTTTTTTTATTTTTCACTCGTCATTTAGACTTCACTTTTTATTCTCTCACTCTCTTCTCCAATATTTAGGAGTGACAATAGTTTTTTAAAATATTTTTTGCTTAGAAATATTTTTTTATTTCAAAAAAATTATTTTTTATATCAGCACATCAAAAAAATAAAAATATTAAAAAATTAATTTTAAGCAAAACAAAATCAAAATTATAAAACACAAGTTACACTATAATCTCAAGCAATCTCTTGATGGCTAGATTGTTTTTTGCTTTTACTTTTATTAATTAGAGTTTATATTTATGTTGATTCTAATAAGATATTGTGCTAGCTTTGAGTTGTTGTTGCCTTTTACATTTTGAAAGAAATGATTGCTATTTGTTTTGATTCAATACTTATTTAAATTATTTGTAATGTTATGAACAAATTCTTAAAATTTCATTATTGGGTTTTTCTAATTAAAAACTATCATCTTTAATGGTGTTTGAAGCATTTTAGCAAGAATTTTTGATGGATATAAAGCGTGTTGATGGAGAAGTGACGAGGAGCCTTCAAAGACCTTTTTTTTATTTTTATCCCCTTCTTTTATTTTTTATCTCTTCTTATTGGGATTTGTATTGATCATCCAACATTGTAAGTTGTTTGGTCATTTTTATGTTAAATTTGGCTATTGTGTTTTTAATTTTTATTTTTTTATTTTTTTTAATTTCATATTTTTAACATTGGGTTGGTGGGAAATCAAGCTTTGTTATTTTTTTTTATAAGATAATCTTAGTTTCATGATCCGGATCTCAAGTTTGAAAAATTAACTCAGGTTGACATTAGTTTTTTAGGTCCTCCTTTACATATTTTTTTTTTAATTTTATAATTCAACGTTATATTTTTTTTTTTGAAAATTGAGCATTGTGATTTTCCTCACTTTTTTTTTTAAAAAAAAAGGTTTTCTCAACCTTATGATTTAGGTCTTGAATTTGACGAGTTAATCTGAGTTGAACCGAGTTTTTTAATTGAATTTTTTTTAATTTCATCATTCAATATTTGATTGTTTTGAAAGTTGGGTTTTGTGATTTTTCTTTTTATTTTATCTTTTATTAGATTATCTTATTCACATCATCCAAGTTGTAAGGTTTGGTAGACTTACCAGGTTTGTTGTTTGTTTTGTTAACCAATTTTTATAATCCGCCCACCATATTTATTAATAATTGAGCTTTATTTTTTATTATTTCTTTTATAAGGTTGGCTCGTGACCATGAGTTTGATATCTTAACTTTTGTTAACTTGAATTATTATTATTTTTAATTTCATCTTCTTGTATTAAGTTGAATAATAGGTGAGCTTTATATTTTTTTTTTCTTTTAACAGATGTTTTTTTTTGCATGTCATCATAATTATTTTTTATAGTTATTTCTTTTTTATTATATAATTAAATAAAACTAATTTATTAAATTTAACCAGATTTATAACCTCAACCATGAATTTTCATTGCTTTTATAGGACTCACTAACCATGCTAGAGCATTTTTTGTTACATCAGAATTTTTTCTGGTCTAACATGGTATATCACATGCCATCGAACTAGTCATCACATTGTATGCAATCACTAAACCTGAATGATGCTCAATGCTCGCTCACGAGAAAAGAAATAGACATAAATAAGAAAAAGAAAATCATATAACGTCTCATTAAAAAATAATAAGAATTTTCTCTCATATGAAAAAAATATTTTAATTTTCTGTCTTTTATTTCTCCTGTTTCTTTGTGTTCATCTCTTTTTATGCTACAAGTATTCAATGGTTACAGCTTAGTTATTAGAATCTCATTTTTTGTAGTTTAATTTTTGTTTAAACAATTAATCCATTTTCTCTTGAAATTCTGAATCCTGCGTTATTTTAAGAAATCAAATTATCATAAAAAAGAAGAAGAAGAGTAATCAAATTAATGCAGATAACATAATAGATTCTGTGCAAGTCTATTTAATTTAGCCACTGCGAGGAAGATGAACTGTAAACGACTTGGCCCAGCAGCACATACATCAAACATTAAATACAAAGGTGAAATGCAGCAGTTCATCGTTTAGGTACGCTACACTAGAAAGATTAAGTTATAATTTACTTGAATCCATGATTTCTCTTTAGCCCTCTTGGCAGAAAAAACAGAGGAGTGTACTGGCCTTTTCCAAGTCTCTTTATTACGATTAAGTTATAACACCATGGCATGGAATATATATCTTGAAGCATTTTTCATTTTGGTCAGTAGATCACTTATTTTTCAATTTTAGCCCTAGACATTGTACATTGGGACTCAAAATTAATAATTTGTTTCAATCAAGATCTTGACCGATTCAAGAAAGTGTTCCCAGGTTGATACTAGATTTTCAATTTTATTTCTTTCTTCAGAATTGGACATTATTGCAAATAAAAAATCTTTTCACTGAGAACGGAATGAAAGGCGGCCATCACAGCCATCATGGTGCTTGCAACAGTATATTTTATCATACAGAATACAGAGGCGTCATGACAAATTAAGCGGAGTACCCAAACTTCTGGCAACTTCACCTTCACTGAAAATTTGGTGGCTGAAGAGATTCTCACTGAGAGAATAGAATATCAACTTTTCTTCTTAATAATGTAATCGAATTACATTGTGTCTGTACATTCAGTAATGCAGATCTAATTGAATGGTCAAATATGATTTCATAAGACTATACTTTTACAACATTAGCATAGGGAAACTAAACCTGAGAAATAACAGACATTTCAAGCAACTGGCAGATTACAACAATGTAAATGGCCTGGACACGATGTTGGAGAAATGATACTAGTGTGACCAGGCAAAACTCATCTCATCATCAGCCTCGGCAATGTTTAAAGGAACCGAAGGAAAGAAGAAGAATGGCGGGCTTTGTATGTGAAAAACGTAAAGCTCCCCCAAAATGATTGCAGCAAAGAATATGCCAGATGTTTAAGGCACATGGTAGCAAGTCATTTAGTCTGTTCTTGGCCTATCAGTGCCCCCTTTATGATTATTGTATAAGGGTAACAGCCAGCGTGACCCATTTTTCCTTCCACCATAACATCGCCAATATACTACCAAAATCACCACCACAAAACCAAGTGGTATTGCCCATCTGCATTGAACCAAAACAGATCAACATAAGAAAACGAGAAAGAAAATGGCACAACGCTCGTGAAATACAAAACTATGGACCAGATCCTTCTAAATATGCCTATTAATCTCTAGCATACCAATTGAAATAAGAAATCATTT
>NW_011505161.1:0-4089 GCF_000495115.2 Populus euphratica
CTCATGCCATGACCAAACAAAGGAAAGTCAATCACAACTCTGAAATTTTTGAAATTTTCAAAATCACAATTCTGAAATTTATGAAATTTTCAAACAGGTAAGGATCAATATACCTTTGCTGGATGCTATTAAACAGGTTCCTTCCTATGCTAAATTTTTGAAAGATCTATGCACTGTGAAGAGGAAACTGAATGTGAAAAAGAAAGCCTTTCTAGCGGAACAAGTAAGTGCCATTCTTCAGAACAATAATGCTTTGAAATATAAAGACCCTGGTTGTCCTACAATTTCTTGCTTTATTGGAGAACAAAAAATTGAAAGAGCCTTACTTGATCTCGGTGCTAGTGTGAATTTACTTCCATATTCAGTTTTTCAGAGTCTCAATCTAGGTGAGTTAAAACCAACTTCTATATCTCTTTTACTTGCCGATAGATCTGTAAAAGTGCCTAGAGGAATAATTGAAGATGTGTTAGTACAAGTCGATAAATTCATTTATCCTGTGGATTTTATTGTCTTGGACACAGAACCTGTTGAAGCATGTAATTCATTTCCTGTTATTTTAGGACGTCCATTTCTTGCAACTTCTAATGCATTGATTAATTGTAGGAATGGACTGATGAAGCTATCATTTGGAAACATGACATTGGAGATGAATATTTTCAACATTTGCAAGCAACCTGGAGATGATAATGATTTACAAGAAGTAGATCATATTGACGAATTAGTTTATGATCAACTTAAATCTACTTTAAGTAAAAATGAGTTGGATGAATCTGAAGATTTGCAAATGATTTATTCTGAGGAAGAAATCTCGAATGAAAAACACACCGAAAATGTTGATGCGAATCTTTTGTCAATAGTGACAATAGATTCGACATCTGACATCACACCAATCGATGATTACTTTCCTAACGAATCCTTACTTTCTCTTAGTCCAATGCCTTGGTATGATAAAAATATCAATTTTCTTGCTTTAGGAGATTTGCCAGCTAATTGGAGTACCCAAGACAAAGAAAAGTTTTTGAACGAAGTGAAGAGCTTTTATTATGATGACCCTAACTTATTCAAATATTGTCCTTATCAAATATTTCAAAGATTCATTCCCGACATTGAGGTAAGTAGTGTCATTAAACTTTGTCATTCTGAAGCATGTGGAAGTTATTTCTCGTCAAAAAAGACAGCTACAAAAATCTTTCAAAATGGATTTTATTGGCCCACCATGTTCAAGGACACGCATGCATTCTGCAAAACTTGTGAAAATTGTCAAAAAGTTGATACTGGTCAAAAAGTTTTGTTTTATAATTCTCAACTCTATGCATTCCCTAAAGAGCTAAGATTAAGATGGAGCAATCCTTATGGGGCTTGTGATATTGAGAATTCAATGAATGACAATGATTTTAAGGAAAATGGACATCGTTTGAAAGCTTACTTTGATAAGTTTCCTAGTGAAAATGAATCAACTGGTTGGAATGATCTTGTAGATAAAGGTTGATTATTTTGTTTTCTCACATTGTTTTTGTTTTTCTTTTTGAGTGATTTTTGCTAGTTTCTCTCACCCCGGTTAAATGGCGGACAACGGTACTCCGTGACTTAAGTTGGTTCTTTCAGTTTCCCACAATAACTGATATCTGTGTATATATTTGTGCAATTCTTTGAATCTCTCTTCTAATTCTCATTTGAAAATGGACACTAATCTTGAAAAATTGAAAAAGTATTTTCCCGCTCTACCTCAGAATGCGATTACAAAAATTTACCATGCTAGATGTGCAAGATTGAGATTGTTAATGAACCATGGAATTCCTGAAGATATTCGTTGGTTGATTGAAGCAAAGGTCTGATTATCAGGTGAGTCCTCTAATTTCTTTATTTCACACATGCTTGGAACAGGTAAAAGCACTTTTACAAAGAAGCGTCGTGCAAAATGACTAGAAGTCTGTCATCGATGTGCTAGATGGACTTGTAATACACAATGTCGTTCTTTAGGAATGGTATCTATAAACCGTGAAGATAAAATACAATTCATTAAGGATGGCCTGAGTAAGGAGTCTTTAGATAATCTTCTATTGACTCTTGAGACGCATCCTAGTGGAGATGTGCATCGTGCAATTCATGATTTATGGCCACTATTTCATAAAGAACATGATCGACTTAGTCTTGGGAATCTGACTAAAAAAGACCCTGTTTGCCAGTTTTTAAGAAAACTGGATGGGAAGCCTATCCCCGACCCATAGAGGGCGTTTAAGCCGTTCTTGGACGTAAAACCAAGGGAAGATGTGAGCCACAATCACAACTACCTGTACATACACATGTTTTTTTCAAAAGTAAATAAATAAATAAATAAAAAGAGAGAGAGAGAGAGTGTGAGACTTCAGCTGGCCTACATATAGGTGTTATGATTGCCTTTCTAATTTCTCATCTATAAAACCCTCTCTTCCTTCCTTTCATTTCTACTCAACTCATACATTCAACAAATACAGAAGTGTGTAGAAATGGCAAGTTCCTCAAGTCATCAAATAAGAAATATTTGTGTTTTCGGTGGATCTAGTCCTTAAGAAATATTTGTGCTTTCGGTGGATCTAGTTCTGGGAAAGAAAAGGAGTTTTTAGAATCAGCAAATCATCTTGGTCAGGTGCTAGCTGAGAGAAAGATTCATTTAGTGTATGGGGGAGGCAGTCTTGGGTTAATGGGAGGTGTGTCAATAGCTGTATTTTTAGGAGGTAGTCAAGTTTTGGGGGTCGTCCCTGAAGCTTTAGCACAAGGGGACACCATTGGAAAAACAATTGGAGAGGAACTTCAGGTCTCCACAATGTCAGCTCGAATGAATGCAATGTTTAACCATGCTGATGCCTTCATTGCTTTACCAGGTGGTCTAGGCACATTGGAAGAGATCTTTCATATTTCCTCTTGGGCCCAACTGCACATTCACCATAAACCCATAGGTTTGTTAAATGTTAATGGTTATTATGATAAGTTGTTGTCTTTTCTTGATCATGTTGTGGAATAGGAATTTCTAACATCTTCTACACGACAAATCATAATCTCTGCTACTACTGCTGAACAATTGATTGACCAACTACAATCTTTCATTCCTGTGATTGATCCTTCCATGAGTCGCATAAATTGGTCATCTAAGGGAAGCCGTAAAAAGCTTAGATTGGATTTGAGCCTTCATTTGTGAATTTTTGTGTCTTTTGGTTTTATTATTGTGTTTTGTTATTTCTTATTTTTGTTTCAGTGTGTTTCAGGTTTGTCAGTGTTCGTTATTTCAGGTGATATCTTCTATACTCTATCTTTCTACCTTAGAACATTGAGGACAATGTCTCGTTTTGGTTGGGGGGAGAGGGTAGTAGTTGATAAAAAAAAAATTGTTTTTCATTTCATAAAGCATGTGCATAATTGTTGTTACTAGGATGATAGAGTAAAGGAGCTCTTTTGTTAAAGTGACTCTTGAGACGCATCTTAGTAACCATTCTGAAATATTCAGGTTTACAAACTCTCGCATTGTTATCACTTAATTCTGCTCATATACTTATTTAACATGTATTCTTAAACCTTAATTTATACACACACACTTTAACATATGATTGTGGGTTGCATATTGGATTATTACATTATTTATGTTCTTTTGTTAAAGGTAACAACTAAGGGAAAGGGATTGTATATAATTAAAAAGAAAAAAAGAAAAACATGAAAAAAAAAAAGAAAGAAAGAGATTGTATATAATTAAGAAAAAAAAACATGAAAAAAAGATAAAAAAATAAAAAAAAAAAGAAAAAAAAATGATGATAATAAAAATGTAGATAAGTTGGGTTTCGTAGCCTCCCTAACCTAAGCAATTAAGCCCGAAGGGGTGTTTTAACACTTAATACCCTAAAGTCAACTGACTTGGGAGCTATTGGCCCAACGCTTGTTACATGGGTTGAGGAGAAAAGTTTAAGGAAATCAAACATTGCACTATCTACATATCAGTATCTGCGACCCGAGTTACTAAGCTTGTAGGGGTGTCTTAACACCTAATGCCCTAAGACCAACTGGTCTGGGAGTCATTAGCTGAAAACTCGTTACATGGGTTAAAGATGCATGATATTTTTA
>NW_011505013.1:0-205 GCF_000495115.2 Populus euphratica
ACTTGACATGATCAAAGAGTTGATGTCTTATCCCAAGTGCAGGAGTGTTAAAGTAATAAATAACCCAGCAAGACTGGGGTCGAACAGAGAAGTTAAACTATATAAATTATAAATAATAATAATTAAAGGATCAAGTATTTGATTTACCAAGTGTTATACAACACAAATCTAGATTAACCATTTAACAAGTAAGGTATTAAGAATT
>NW_011505013.1:285-4459 GCF_000495115.2 Populus euphratica
ATATTGAGTTTATATTATACTTATCCTAACACCATTAGTGAAACCTTTTCACCTTGACATAATTAACTTAGCTAGACATTATAAAGGAGAAAAACTTAAAGAAACAATATAAGAACATAAACATGATATAAGTTAACTAAGTATAGTAAAGGAAATGAAAAGCATGAACAAGAGATTAATGAAAGCAAAACTTAAGCATTATAAAAATATGAAGAGAAAAAGCAAGAACATGATCTTGATATGACAAATAAGATGTCTAAATGAATCGCAAATGCCTTTTTTTACAAGCTAAAATTTGAAACTATTCATTTGGTAATTGATAATAAATATAGTGGTTAACTATTGATTAGTGGACTTGGTGGACAGCGTCACTCAAGCACTTTGGTTGGCTGAATTGACATTAATGCAATCAGAATTTGGCAAAGTGTTCTTAATGAAAGTCATTGGAAATTGTCTTTTCCTTTCATACCAAATTTCAGATCAATTAGAGCACTACAGCTCAAGATATGTCTAAATTACTGAGCAGCGCTGCTGGTGGACGTGGTGGATAGCCCTCATGCTCTTGTCTGGATGAAATCTTATTTCTATCGTCCGAATTTGAGCTGGTCCTCTCATGAAAGTTGTTGGAAATTGTCTTTTCCTTCCACCCACTAAATTTCAGATCATTTGAACTTTTAGAACTCTAGTTATGGGTAAAACTCTGAGTAGTGTTTGGGCTAGATGGCAAGACAGATTCAAACTTCTCTTTTGTTGCCAAACTTTGAATTTGAAAATGGCAAATTTGGGTCTTTCCATACCTATAAAAGTTGTAAGTCTATTTCTTATCTTTTCAGCCATATAAATTAATATGAAATCCAAGATCTATAGCTGTAGATATGATCCGATGACTGAACAGCGTTTGAATTTGAAGTGAATCGACATCTCCTTCATAAGCTTAGCCTTTTCTCTGTTTTTTCACTTCCAATAGTTAATCACAACAATCAATCCTTTGAATTGTGAGAATACTAAAATGAGCATTAAACATAAATTAAAGGTATCTTATATTATCAGACTTGTTATTATAAAACATACTCTAGTTAAGGAGTTATTGATACTTCAAGTGCAAAATGATGATATAAAACCTTGATAAAAATGCACTTTTAAGTACTAATCAGGTCACATTAGGTCTAAAGTTGGCTTGGGATAATTAAGATGTTGAGATCTTTTCTTATAAGGATCAATATAATATTCTCCTAAAATTAAAAAGAAAATTCATTAATTATTGTCCCTATTATTTAGAAGAATATTTAATAATAAAGGACAAAGTTTCCTAGTCATGCAAGAAAACTATTGGGGCTATCAAATCTAAATACTTAACTTGGAAGGATTATTTCATGCTAAAAGTTTGGTTCTTCAAGTCAAAGAAGAAAAGTGATGGGCGACTATAAGGCAAATTAATTTCTAAGATTGTTTTTCAATGTTCTAAAAGGAATTCCTAGTCCTACAAGAAAAGAAGGCTTCAACAATTAAATTCCTATTTAGGTGAGATTTCCTTGCATCTAAAGAACTTTAAAAATTAGTTAAGCAATCCTAGAGTATCTAGGAAGGTGGATCTTGTCCAATAGTTATTTAAGCTAGCAAATTAATATATTTTATCTTGTTTTTGTTTGTATTATATACAACATCAACAGTTTATGATGTATTGAGAAAAGGATGAATAAAACAAATGAAAAAAAAGTCTAACCAATAGAGTTCAAGGAAGGAGACCTCATGTTAAGAAAAATTCCACCACTACTTGGTGAATACCATAGTAAATAGGTTCTAAATTATAAAGGTCTGTGTGTAGTGAAAAAGGCATTCGTAGTAGGAGCATTATTACTGACAAAAATGGATTAAGAAGCTTGATTAGACCTATAAACTCTGATTCTGTAAAAACAATATTATCCATAATGTATAAGCTTTCATCATATCAATAAAACAAAGTTTTGGCCAAGAAATTATTTTTCATTTCTTGCACTTACCTGTGGATGCTTATCGATACCAAAGAACTTGCAAACACATCTTTATAGCTTTGTATAATCTTATAAACTCAACTCATTGCTTTTACCAAAAATATTTTCTCGAGTGGAATTTTGAAAAATTAAACTTGCTTTTGACTTTAGAAATAATTCAATGTTTGTTTAAAATAACATTTGACATTCTATTTATATAATATCAAATAAATTAAGAAACTCCCTCATTGAGATGGCTAAACTCTAAACCACAATATATGAATTGTAAAATGAATAGTCACTCTCACACCATGTCTCTTGAGCCTTGTTTTAGTTATATCCATAATTGCTTGTAGTGGATTCAATGATCTTGGACTCATGAAATGCATATTTTTGTAATGTTCAAACCACTGCAATGGATGAGATCAAAATTTATTGGTTTTAACTATTTGCACTTGAAATGAGAAAAAGTAATCTTTGTTATCTCTTTCATGTTCTAAAATAAATGTATCTCTTGTGGTTCTTTTTTTAGCCTGAATAATTTTTCTTCAAAAAAATGCTGACTACGATCACATCCCACACTAAGACAAGTGAAATTTTAAATTTCAATAATTAATGAAAAAACCGTGAAAAAGCCAAAAGGAAAAAGAGCCTAAGAAACTTAAATGTTAGAGATCATACCCAAAACAAAATGGGGATACCCCACCAAAACAATAAAAAAGTAAAATCAAAGAAAACTATAAAAGAAAAAGATTAAAAGACAAAATAAGTCAAGCAAATGATAGTGATCCTAAATCTTTAAAACCTTGAAACACTTTTTGAGCTTTATAAATCCATTTCTTTCATAGTCAAGAGTCATAGTCTACATTATATGCTTTTAAAAGTCTTTTCTAATCAACCATGCAAGCAATCTGGACTAAAAAATAGCGCTCTCAAAATGAGAAGGAATTTTTCATAAGAGTCATAACATTGTGAACAAGCTACTTATTATTATTAATATTAAAAAAATAAGTGTTAAAAAAAATATTTTTTCTCAAACAAAACCTCAAGCTTTTACTAGAGCCCCTTGCTTTGAAACCCATAAAAGCAGAAGGTCATCTCATTATATGCCTTTAACAATTTCAATCTTACTGACAAAAGAACAAATCATCCTTTCTTCCAAAAAAAATCCTTAATGAGTTACAAGATTTCAAAAACAATGTGTTTTAAACTCACATCAAAACAATTTTTGTTCTGAAAATGCAAGATATTCAATTTCACAAATCATTCTAAGTAAAGATTTCTTCACTAAATCCAAGCAAAAAAAACAAAAAGGGTCGCTCAAAGCCATTATTTGTCTAAGTTACTAATAAAGCACACTCAAGGGTAATGGTCAGCGCAGGGGGTAATGTTGTATCTAAAAGGAGATTTGATCCTTTCAAGGTAATCGTGAAAATGCACTCCAACAACAAGACAATAGGACATTTTTGTTTACAAAAGATAGTTTGATTATTTCAAGATAACTAGTGACACTGAAAGTTGATAGTAGAGAGAAGAGAGTAATGAATAACCCTTTGAAAATGATCAGTAAGACAAAGAATTTCCACCATATAAATGGATCGTAATAGACACCATAAAAGCTGAGCTGTGTAAAATTACAAATACTTTGGAAAAAACTTATATAGGCCAACTCGAGTAGGCTAGAAGCTCTATGATCAAGAGGCTTCAAATAAAAAATAGCAAACCTCATTAATCAAGTGACAAGACCCAAAAATTGATGTCTTATCCTAAGTGCAGAAGTGTCAAGGTAATAAATAACCCGGCAAGACCGGGGTCAAACCATAGGAAGGTTAACTATATAAATTATAAATAACAACAACAACAATAATAAGTTAAAGAGAGCTTTGAGATGTGATATTGATGTAAGGATTAAACAAGGATAAAATTATTGTCAAGGTTAAAGGATCTACTAATGGTATTTCAAACTAGTATAAACTCTTTTTATTACTCAACTAGAAACCACACATAAATGAAGTTCCAATCAGATTATAAAATATTAATAACACAATTACATTAGTTATCTTAGACAAATAATACTAATAATTATAAATGTTGTCAGATATTCATGATTATAATTTATGTTAACAACAAATCAAGTTCCTTTCATAAGTTGGGCTATGAAAATGCCATGTATTTGTTGTACTAGGATTATATAATACGAATCT
>NW_011505133.1:0-4158 GCF_000495115.2 Populus euphratica
TGACAATCCTTATCTTCTCTTGTCTGCCCAAACCGTCATTGATAACGTCAAAACTGGAGCCAGTTGCAAACATGAAAGTTGTAGGCAATTGTCTCAGCTTTCTTTTGTAAAAATTCAGCTCATTTGGACTTCTAGAACTCCAGATATGGCCAAAATACCGAACAGTGCTCGGGCTGGAAGACAGATTCGGGCTTCTTTATTGTTGCTACAATTTGGACTTGATAATGGCCTTTTTAGATCTTGGGCTCCATATGAAAGTTGTAGGCCTATGTCTTACCTTTCCATCCATATAAATTGGACCTAAATCTGAGATATATAGCTCTAGATATGACCCAATTACCGAACAGTGTTCCGGTTTGGATTGCACCGACATCTCTTTTCTAAGTTTGGCCATCTCTTTATCCTTGCAATTTAAGTTCTTCAAGTCATCAATCAATCCTTTCATTTATGTGATAGGCCTGCATTAAAGATAGACATTTATCACAAATTATAGGTATCTTATATTATTAGATATATTATTATAAAACATGTTTTAGTTAAGGAGTTATTGATACTTCAAGTGCAAAATGATGATATAAAACCATGATAAAAATGCACTTTTAAGTACTAATCACACCCCCCAACCAGCTTATTACTAGTCCCTAGTAATCAAAGCGTTAAAATAGAAAACAAATTTGCAAATTTCACAAAGCAAGGTATTCATCATTTAACTTCCATTAATCCATCCAGATAAACAAACTCTCATTAAATTTATATATCTGCTCAATACCTCTTAACAAGATATTAATAAACCTTTCTTTTGTGCTCAATATATCAACACATAATTATAGGGCTTTTCTTGGAAGAAAACAAAATTTTTGTTCTAATGTTTAAGGTTAACTTCCTTGGGTTGGGATTACTATTTTTGTCTTTTTTTTTTGTCTTTTTTTTTTAAAAAATCTATATACATATAATTTAAAAACATCATGCATCTTTAACCCATGTAACGAGCTTTCAGCTAATGACTCCCAGACCAGTTGGTCTTAGGGCATTAGGTGTTAAGACACCCCTACGAGCTTAGTAACTCGGGTCGCAGATACTGATATGTAGATAATGCAATGTTTGATTCCCTTAAGCTTTTCTCCTCAACCCATGTAACAAGCGTTGGGCCAATAGCTCCCAAGTCAGTTGACTTTAGGGTATTAGGTGTTAAAACACCCCTTCGGGCTTAATTGCTTAGGTTAGGGAGGCTACGAAACCAAACTTATCTACATTTTTATTATCATCATTTTTTTTTCTTTTTTTCTTTTTTTTTTCTTTTTTTTTTTGTTTTTGTTTTTTAATTATATACAATCCCTTTCCCTTAGTTGTTACCTTTAACAAAAGAATATAAATAATGTAATAATCCAATATGCAACCCACAATCATATGTTAAAGTGTGTGTGTGTGTAAATTAAGGTTTAATAATACATGTTAAATAAGTATGTGAGCAGAATTAAGTGATAACAATGCGAGAGTTTGTAAATCTGAATATTTCAGGAAGTATTATAATAGACCTTGTTAAGAATGGTTACTAAGATGCGTCTCAAGAGTCACTTTAACAAAAGAACTCCTTTACTCTGCCATCCTAGTAACAACAATTATGCACATACTTTATGAAATGAAAAACTTCTTTTTTTTTTATCAACTACTACCCTCTCCCCCCAACCAAAACGAGACATTGTCCTCAATGTTCTAAGGTAGAAAGATAGAGTATAGAAGATATCACTTGAAATAATGAACACTGACAAACGCGAAACACACTAAAACAAAAATAAGAAATAACAAAACACAATAATGAAACCGAAAGACACAAGTTTTTACAAATGAAAATTCAAATCGCAGTTGTGATTGTGGCTCACATCTTCCCTTAGTTTTACGTCCAAGAACAGCTTAAACGCCCTCTATGGGTCGGGGATAGGCTTCCCATCCAGTTTTCTTAAAAACTGGCAAACAGGGTCTTTTTTAGTCAGATTCCCAAGAAGGTCTTTTTTTAGTCAGATTCCCAAGACTATGCCAAGCATGTTCTTCATGAAAATGGGTTCCTAAGTTATGAATTGCACGATGCTTATCTTGACTATGATGAGACTTAAGAGTCAATAGAAGATTATCTAAAGACTCTCTGTGTTTTGAAATAAATCCCACGTTTTGACAATTTTCACAGTTTTTACGAAATGCATGTGACTCCTTGAATATGGTAGGCCAGTAAAATCCACTCTGTAAGATTTCTACAATCCTCTTTTTTGACGGGAAATGATCCCCACATGCCTTAGAGTGACAAAATTTAATGAAATTACTTACCTCATTATCGGGAATGCATCTTTGAAATATTTGATCATGACAATAATTGAATGAGTAAGGGTCATCCCAATAAAAATTTTGCACATTGCTCAAAAATTTTCTTTTATCTTCGGTATTCCAATGAGCTGGCAAAAATCCTGAAGTAAGAAAATTGATATGTTTAGCAAACCAAGGCATTGAACTAAGAGAAAGTAGAGATTCATCAGGAAAGTAATAATTGATTGGTGTGATGTCGGGTGTCGAATCTGTTGTCACTTTTAATAAGAGATCCGCATCAACATTTTCGGTGCCTTTTTCATCATCGATTTCTTCCTGATTGGTCATGGCATGAGGAAATGAAAGTGCTAGCAGGAAATCAGTCTTTTCCTTGCAATATTCAGATTCAACCCCTTCCTTACCCTTAGAGATTGACTCATCATCTTTCTCACAAGGTTCAAGAGTGGGTTTTTTAATAACCTTACCACTGCGAAGAGTAGTGACTGATTTGACTTGATCCATGTGTTGGCTTCCGAAACTACTTGCATTTGCATTGTATTGCCCCTTGGGATTTTGTTGTGGTTGACATGGAAACTTACCTTTCTCTTGGAAACTGAGAGCAGATGTTAATTTTGTAAGAGTATCTTTAAAATCTGTCATGTTTTGAGCAAGTTGAGTATTGATTATCTCTTGCTTTTCAATGAATGCATGCAATGTTTCCTCAAGATTTCTTCTAGGAGGTGGAGCATAAGGAGGTGCATATCCATAAGAATTTTGAAAATTGTGGTGTGCTTGAAATGGTGCTTGTGAAGTTTGTGCATTGTTGTTCTCACTCTTCCAACTGAAATTTGGGTGATTCCTCCAACCAGGGTTGTATGTTTGGGAGTATGGGTTGTGGTTGGCCCTTTGAAAACTGTTTAAAGCATGGGCTTGTTCATGGAGACATTCTTTAAAAGAAGGCAAGGTTGGACAGTCGTTGGTTGAGTGTTCATTTGTTTCACAGATTTGACACACAATGTTTTCAACAGATTTTAATTAACCACTCTTTTTCAATTCTAGTGCCTCGACTTTTCTAGCTAAAGATGCAAACTTGGCTTGAAGGTCATGATCTTCCCTAAGGTTGTACATACCTCCACTAGATGTATGAGGTTGAGTTTTACTTGGTGCCTCATATGTACCCGCAGTGTCCCAATTTTGAGCATTTTCAACTAACAAGTCCAAGTACTCCATTGCTTCATCAGGGTCTTTATCTTCAAAAGTTCCATTGCACATCAATTCAACTATTTGCCTATCTTTAGGTGTTAACCCTTCATAGAAATGTGAAACCAATCTCCATGTTTCAAAACCATAATGAGGGCAAGTACTAAGCAAGTCTCGATACCTATCCCAACATTGGTAAAATGTTTCTCCTGGTTTTTGAGTGAAAGTGGTGATTTGTCTCTTGAAAGAGTTTGTTCTATGAGATGGGAAAAACTTCTTTAAAAATTGTTGTTGCATTTCATCCCAAGCACGAATGGATCCTGGTCTTAAATTTTGTAGCCATGTTTTAGCTTTATATTTTAATGAAAAAGGAAAAAGCTTTAATCTGATGGTGTTCATGCTACAATTTAAGTTATTATATGTGTTGCACACCTCCTCAAATTCCCTTAAATGCAAGTATGGATTTTCTAATTCTAAGCCATGAAAAGAAGGTAAAAGTTGAATAATACCTGGTTTAAAATTAAAATGAGATGCATCGGGAGGAAAAACTATGCATGATGGTGCACTTGTTCTTGTGGGATTCATGTGGTCTCTAAATGTTTTAGCACGGTTATTCTCATTATAAAGTGATTGATTATCTTCTTCGGCCATATTTTCTAAAAA
>NW_011505040.1:0-4409 GCF_000495115.2 Populus euphratica
TCCTTCTCTGATGAAGCTGATTTTTACACTAGTGAGTTTGTATAAATGATCCCTACAATATGGAATGATCAAAAATTGTTTTTGACAAATGTGAAAAATCGGATATATCTCAAAACCTCTTATATTTTCGGACGAACGGTGCTCTAATACCAATTGTTGATGGGAGAAAGCACTGGTGGTGGTTTTGAAAAACTCAAAGGAGATCAAACACATTGTTTTATTTCAAGAACAAAAGCTTACAATTAATTAAACAAAAACTCAATACACGCCATTTTTTACTTTATTTCTCTCTATACATAATTGTATAAACTTAGCTGTCTATTCATACACAAATTAAAAATAATAAAAAATGAAACTTCAAGTGTGAAGGTAACTGGCGGCATATAGCTGACGGCTAGGTGGTGACAACTAGTAGTTGTCTTCCTTAATCTTCTAGATTGAGTTTAATACAATAATAGCATCACAGAGGTCATTTCATAGAATCACATACTTTATATATAATCTGAATATGTAAATTGAAGCAATCCATTTAGAGATTACAGGAGAACTCCGTAATTTAGTTGGACAGTACAGATCAAACATGGGTTTAACCATGCATGCAAAAACCTTGAAGGGAACCTTCCTTATTTAGCAATGGCCGATCAGGACATATAACTTGAAGACGGGTTATGAGAACCTTTGAAATGTTAACCAACAGGTGTGCATAGTGGATTCTAGCTGTAAGTTTCAGGATGCGAACCTCGTTGCTTGCCAATCCATCATCACTTTCCTTGAGATATTATTTTAGCAAAGTCTATCAAGTTTTCTCATGTAAATGTCTTCATTAATTCAACTAAGAAGCCTGTTCATAACAGGTTTCAAAAACTACATTTTCTAGGTCAGTGCACGAGACAGGCGAATAGGATTTAACAACTAATGGCATACTGAGAAAAATATCCTGTCAAATGACAGGTATTATTTGAGCCTATTGCACATGTATGATATCTCTCCCGGCGAATCATCACTCGATGAAATTTGCCATCATTTTCAAAATCGATTTCAAGACGGAAGGAAATATGTATCTTTAAAAATATAGTTATAGTTGATTTTTAAATAATTTTTATATTAAAATATATTAAAATAATTTTTTTATTTTTAAAAAATTATTTTTAAAATTAACACATCAAAAATAATCTAAATTATATATTACTGCATTCCTCAATATTCTATAATAACTCTATATCCAATAAAGAAAATATAATTTCAATGTTTTCATTATACAAGGAGTGAGGGAGAGCATTTTTAGAAAACCTGTCACAACTCTGCGATCAATCTAATGATTCTTTGGTCTAAAATTTGGCTAAAACTAGGTTTTACATTGTGCTAAATTGAGAGTTAATCTAAGTAAGTTTAAGTGATTTGATAGATTAATTTATAATTTGATTAATTCTGTTAAAAGTTAAATGAAACTTGATTTGAATTTAAAAAAAAAACAAAATATTATGGTTGTAATTTTAAAAAAAAAATTAAAACAATATACCTTCCCTTGTCCAGCCCATCCCAAAACTTGAACCAAATTATGGGTTGAGTCCAACTTTTCTTTATCTGTTTTGTGGGAATTAGTGGATAATTGTCTTCATATAGTTCTGCTCCCTTTCAAATCCATCTCTAAGCTTTTTGTACTTTACAAAGGGATGGTCATGTCAGCTTACGACTTTGTTTGGTAGTAAGTACCATATAATACTTGTTAAATTCTTTGTCGTGTTCGAAAGTTTTGAAAATTCAACCATATCTTTATATTAATTTATGCTCTTGAGGATGTAGATTTATAGACGCAAGCTTTCAAAAAGATTACAAATTGGACGTGTGGCTAAAAGAGAGTACGTTTTGGACAAATGTCAACTGGCAGTGACATGGAAGAAAATGGTTGCTGAAAACTCATCATACCTGACCGGAGGAGTCTTGCCATAGACAAGTAAAGGTCTGCTTTGTGGGTTTTCTTTGTGCTGATGACACCGTCTTCTTGATCTTACCACTTAAGTTGAGCTCTTACATCCTTAAACGAAGAGGCATATCCATAAGATTCCAAAAACCCGGCAATTCAAGGTAAGAATTTTTGCTTTAACCTTGATCTCTGTGCTTTCAGCTATGGTGGATCAATTGGTTTGATTTTTTACTTTTTTTCTGATCATGACCAGATATATGTCTTTGTTTCGTGGATTTGATCTTTCTCAGCAGGTTAAAGGCTGCAGATACTCAAGCTTAGCAATTATTCCAATCTAGCGTATTTCTTTGGGAATTGCCAGGTGGGATTTTTTTCAGTAGAAACCACCGTTGGCATGCCTGCTGATTTCCAAAAAGTTTTATAAGTGGATCGTGCTGGTTGTCTTGATCATGGGCTGCTGCCAGTCAAAGAGGTCAAAAACGACAGCATGGTGTAAAGAGCTGACAGTTCTTGCTTCTGGAACACCCTGTGAGTATGCATTATCAACGAGCCTACTTCCTAGCTATGCTTCAATGGATATGCCACTAATTTCTGGACAACTGTTGTTTTTTGTTTACGACATGGATGGATAGAGAGTGCCTTGATTGGTTCCTGTATATTAACCTTTTTTTGACAATATTGAAACAATAAGAAGCATGCATATGATGCTGTTAGGGGAAAAGGGGAGAAGGAAAAAACAATTCTGTTCCTAATTATTAGTTTAAGTTTCTGCTAGAAACAGCTTGCTCAGAGTTAGTTGCTTGCCCTGCTAAAAGTACCATTTCATATCGTGAAAATCATTGCATGAAACAGCTAAATGTTAAATAATAATATAAATTATATTTTGGAATTTTATTTAAAAATTTAAATGATTGGGTTAAGATATTTTTTTGATATAATATTAGAGTCTTAATGATTAAGTTATCACAAGTTCAAATTTGATCACTTTTATTTATTTAATAAAAATTAAATATAAAATAACGTGGATCTATACAAGTTTCGAGCTTAAAGAATTTTAACTTGAAAGGATACGTTAAAAAATAATATAAATCATATCTTGAAATTTTATTTAAAAATTTAAATTATTAAGTTGAAATAGTTATTTGATAGTTCACTAGACAAGAAACTGTTAACTGTTGATTTTTGTTTATTGCAGTTACTGTAAGTGAAGTAGAGGCCTTACATGAACTTTTTAAGAAATTAAGTAGTGCAGTCATTGGCGATGGATTTATTAGCAAGGTATGGATATTAGGTGCCATTTTAAAATGATGTGTGTTAATTTCAGCATGTATACAATCATGGCTTGGTGATATCATTTTAATGTCTGCTCGCTTCTTGTCAGGAAGATCTTCAGTTTGCGCTCTTCAGGAACAACAATAAGAAGAATCTGTTTGTAAACAGGGTATGTATGCCAACAAATTCTATGATATTGGGATAGTTTGCTTTTAGCTTTATGTTGGTGCTGAAGAAGTATAGATAGTGGTGCATCTTTCAGGCCTTTTATGGCTCCTCTCAGAGAATTTTAATAATTCACAATGCTAGAGATTCTTCCTCATATGGTCATGGTGCAGCCGCCTGGTGCTATGGCCTTTACCTTCTTTCTAAGTTGCATCTACTTCTGGTACTTCTGCAGATGTTTGATTTGTTTGATGTCAAGTGCAATGGAGTCATTGAGTTTGGGGAATTCGTTCAATCTTTGGGTGTCTTCCATCCAAATGCTCCAGTTGAAGAAAAAATCTACTGTAAGGTTAATATTTCCCTCGACTATAATGCATGTAGGTGTACCTGCACCCGCCCACCCTCACACACAAATATCCATTTTCTTCTGCATGTCAATTTGGTTTTTGTTAGTCAGGTGATGAATAAATTACTAATCAGGGAAGAATCTTACTGAATTTGGTTTTTGTTAGTCAGGTGATGAAATTACTAATCAGGGAAGAATCTTACGGCAGTTGCTTTCAGATTATATGATCTAAGGCAAACTGGTTTCATTGAACAGGAGGAGGTGTGTTCCGTTTCTTTCCCTTGCATACCATATAGTATATTTCCTATAATATGCTGAGAACTTGAATGTTTAAAGTTTTTTCCCCCATAATCCTACATTCACGAACTTCAGAAGAATTATAAAATCAGAGAATTGAGTCGAATGTTTTGAAAAATGAAAATGATTATTTTAGCAGTGATTCTGTTTTCAAATTTGTATTCTGCCTAAATTTTGGATTATTTGATAGTTGAAGGAGATGGTAGTGGCCCTTCTTCAGGAATCGGATTTGGAATTGTCAGATGATGTCGTCCAGACAGTTGTTGATAAGGTTCCAATTGGTTTGGTCTTGTCGAATCTGTCAATTCTTGCTTATGTGATTGAAACATTCTGATGTTTCTTTTTTTTTTCAAATGGTTTCCTCGACAGACATTTAGTGATGCTGATTCAAAAGACGATGGAAAA
>NW_011505109.1:0-4225 GCF_000495115.2 Populus euphratica
TTGTAGGCAATTGTCTCAGCTTTCTTGTGTAAAAAATGCAGCTCATTTGGACTTCTAGAACTCCAGATATGGCCAAAATACTGAACAGTGCTCGGGCTGGAGGACAAATTCGGGCTTCTTTGTTGTTGCTACAAGTTGGACTTGAAAATGGCCTTTTTAGAACTTGGGCTCCATATGAAAGTTGTAGGCCTATGTCTTACCTTTCCATCCACATAAAGTAAAAATAATTTGAGATCTATAGCTCCAGATATGACCCAATTACCGAACAGTGTTCCGGTTTGGATTGCACCGACATCTCTTTTCTAAGTTTGGCCATCCCTTTATCCTTTCAATTTCAGTTCTTAAATTCATCAATCAATCCTTTCATTTATGTGATAGGCCTGCATTTAAAATGAACATTTACCATAAATTAAAGGTATCTTATATTATTAGATATATTATTATAAAACATGCTTTAGTTAAGGAGTTATTGATACTTCAAGTGCAAAATGATGATATAAAACCATGATAAAAATGCACTTTTAAGTACTAATCACACCCCCCAACCAGCTTATTACTAGTCCCTAGTAATCAAAGTGTTAAAATAGAAAAACAATTTGCAAATTCCACAAAGCAAGGTATTCATCATTGAACTTCCATTAATCTATCCAGATAAACAAACTCTCATTAAATTTATATACCTGCTGAATACCTCTTAACAAGATATTCATAAACCTTTCTTTTGTGCTCAATGTATCAACATATAATTATGGGGCTTTTCTTGGAAGAAAACAAAATTTTTGTTCTAATGTTTAAGGTTAACTTCCTTGGGCTGGGATTATTATTTTTATCTTTTTTTTATCTTTTTTTAAAATATATATACATATAATTTAAAAACACCATTCATCTTTAACCCATGTAACGAGCTTTCGGCTAATGACTCCCAGACCAGTTGGTCTTAGGGCATTAGGTGTTAAGACACCCTTACGAGCTTAGTAACTCGGGTCGCAGATACTGATATGTAGATAGTGCAATGTTTGATTTCCTTAAGTATTATAATAGACCTTGTTAAGAATGGTTACTAATATGCGTCTCAAGAGTCACTTTAACAAAAGAGCTCCTTTACTCTGCCATCCTAGTAATAACAATTACGCACATGCTTTATGAAATAGAAAACAATTTTTTTTTTTATCAACTACTACTCTCTCCCCGCCAGCCAAAACGAGACATTGTCCTCAATGTTCTAAGGTAGAAAGATAGAGTATAGAAGATATCACCTGAAATAACAAATAGTGTCAAACTTGAAACACACTTAAACAAAAATAAGAAACAACAAAACACAAATATTATGCTATTAATAAAACCAAAAGACACAAGTTTTTACAAACAAAAATTCAAATCGCAGTTGTGATTGTGACTCACATCTTCCCTTGGTTTTACGTCCAAGAATGACTTAAACGCCCTCTATGGGTCGAGGATAGGCTTCCCATCCAGTTTTCTTAAAAATTAGCAAACAGGGTCTTTTTTAGTCAGATTCCCAAGACTAAGTCGATCATGTTCTTTATGAAATAGTGGCCATAAATCATGAATTGCACGATGCACATCTCCACTAGGATGCGTCTCAAGGCATGTTTCTTATGGAATATTGGCCATAAATCATGAATTACACGATGCTTATCTCGACTATGATGAGACTTAAGAGTCAATAGAAGATTATCTAAAGACTCTCTGTGTTTTGAAATAAATCCCACCTTTTGACAATTTTCACAGGTTTTGCGGGATGCATGTGATTCTTTGAACATAGTGGGCCAGTAACATCCACTTTGTAAGATTTCTATAGTCCTTTTTTTTTACGAGAAATGATCCCCACGTGCCTTAGAGTGACAAAGTTTAATGAAATTACTTACCTCATTGTTGGGAATGCATTTTTGAAATATTTGATCAGGATAATAATTGAATAAGTAAGGGTCATCCCAATAAAAATTTTGCACGTTGCTTAAAAATTTTCTTTTGTCTTTGGTACTCGAGTGAGCTGGCAAAAATCCTGAAGCAAGAAAATTGATATTTTTAGCAAACCAAGGCATTGAACTAAGAGAAAGTAAGGATTCATCAGGAAAGTAATCATCAATTGGTGTGATGTCGGGTGTCAAATCTGTTGTCACTTTTGATAAAAGATCCGCATCAACATTTTCGGTGCCTTTTTCATCCTTGACTTCTTCCTGATTGGTCATGGCATGAGAAAATGGAAATGCTGGAGCAGAATCAGTCTTTTCTTTGCAATGTTTAGATTCAACCCCTTTTTACCCTTAGAGATTGACTCATCATCTTTCTCACAAGGTTCAAGAATTGGTTTTTGAATAACCTTACCACTACAAAGAGTGATGACTGATTTGCCTTGATCGATGTGTTGACTTCCAGAACCACTTGCATTTGCATTGTATTGCCCCTTGAGATTTTGTTGTGGTTGACATGGAAACTTACCTTTCTCTTGAAAACTAAGAGCAGATGTGAATTTTGGAAGAGTATCTTTAAAATTTGTTATGTTTTGAGCAAGTTGAGTGTTGATTGTCTCTTGCTTTTCAATAAATGCATACAAAGTCTCCTCAAAATTTCTTATAGGAGGTGGAGCATAAGGAGGTACATATCCATGAGAATCTTGAAAATTGTGGTGTGCTTGAAACGGTGGTTGTGAAGTTTGGACATTGTTATTATCACTCTTCCAACTGAAATTTGGGTGATTTCTCCAACCATGATTGTATGTTTGCGAGTATGGGTTATGGTTGGCCCTTTGGAAACTGTTTAAAGCATGGGCTTGTTCATGGAGACATTCCTTAAAAGAAGGCAAGGTTGGACAAATGTTGGTTGAGTGTTCATTTGTTTCACATATTTGACACACAATGTTTTCAACAGATTTTAATTGACCACTCTTTTTCAATTCTAGTGCCTCGACTTTTCTAGCTAAAGATGCAAACTTGGCTTGAAGGTCATGATCTTCCCTAAGGTTGTACATACCTCCACTAGATGTATGAGGTTGAGTTTTACTCGGTGCCTCATAAGTACCCGCGGTGTCCCAATTTTGAGCATTTTCAGCTAACAAGTCTAAGTACTCCATTGCTTCATCAGGGTCTTTATCTTCAAAAGTTCCATTGCACATCAATTCAACCATTTGCCTATCTTTAGGTGTTAACCCTTCATAGAAATGTGAAACCAATCTCCATGTTTCAAAACCATGATGAGGGCAAGTACTAAGCAAGTCTCGATACCTATCCCAACATTGGTAAAATGTTTCTCCTGGTTTTTGAGTGAAAGTAGTGATTTGTCTTTTGAAAGGAGTCCCGATACCTATCCCAACATTGGTAAAATGTTTCTCCTAGTTTTTGAGTGAAAGTAGTGATTTGTCTTTTGAAAGAGTTTGTTCTGTGAGATGGGAAAAACTTCTTCAAAAACTGTTGTTGCATTTCATCCCAAGCACGAATGGATCCTGGTCTTAAATTTTGTAGCCATGTTTTAGCTTTATCTTTTAATGAAAAAGGAAAAAGCTTTAATCTGATGGTGTTCATGCTACAATTTAAATTATTATATGTGTTGCAGACCTCCTCAAATTCCCTTAAATGCAAGTATGGATTTTCCAATTCCAAACCATGAAAAGAAGGTAAAAGTTGAATAATACCTGGTTTAAAATTAAAATGAGATGCATCGGGAGGAAAAACTATGCATGATGGTGCACTTATTCTTGTGGGATTCATGTGGTCTCTAAGTGTTCTAGCACGGTTATTCTCATTATTCTCATTATGAAGTGATTGATTATCTTCTTCGGCCATATTTTCTGAAAATGATGAGGATACCCTACAAAGTCTACCACTTGATGTACGTGACCACACTCTCATGCACGTGTAGGAATAAAATAAAAAGAAGAACAACAAAGCAAAAGAAGGAGGAAGAAAACAAAATAAAAAGAAACAAAAGAAATAGAATATAATAAAATGAAGAAGAAAACAAAAGAAGAAGAAACAAGAGAAAAGAAACAAAGTTATATACAAGAAAAGTGAAAAAAGAAAATAAAATAACTACTATAATTTATACAAGAACTTACCTCCCCGACAACGGCGCCAAAAACTTGACACGACTAAAAGATTGATGTCTTCTCCCAAGTGCAGGAGTGTTGAAGTAATAAATAACCCGGCAAAACCGGGGTCGAACCACATGGAAGTTAATTGTACAAATTATAAATGACAATAGTACAACA
>NW_011505217.1:0-3970 GCF_000495115.2 Populus euphratica
CAAGTTCAAAGTGACAAGACTCAACACAAGGTGTATTACATGACATAAGAGGAGATTAGAGTTACTCCTGATATAGTGGCAAGTAGAATACAACTAAAGTTTTTGTTTCATCAAGTATCTATGGGGGCTATATACTATTTTTTTACAAGTAAACTTGTGGGGAAATTAGAGAAAAATCCTTACAAAATAGATAACGAGTTTGTTATAAGCACTTCATTAGGTGAGACTATGAATATTGATCACATGAGAGGTTTGAGTTAATATAAATTTGTGTGAGTTAAAAGTACACCTATTACCATTAGAGTTCAATGACTTTGATGTCATCCTTAGTATGGACTAGTTGAGTATGAATAAGGCTCAAATAGACTGTTTTGCAAAATTAATAACTCTCCATGGACCTGATGATAGGAAAATAAAGTTTAAAGGAGAGAAAAATATCATCTTAAATTATATTACTCAGTTATAAGCGCAAGGAAAATAATGAAGAAAAGGTGTGAAGCTTATCTTGCCTATGTTTTGCAGATAAGAGGGAGAGAGAGGGAGAGAGAAATTCAATTATCGAATTTTCCACTAATGAAAGAATTTCCTGATGTATTTTCAAATGAGTTCACAAGAATACGTTCAGAAAGGAAAGTAGAAGTTGTTATTGATATGTTTTTTTGGCACATCTCTAATAGCTTAGTCACCATATCGGATGACACTAGCTGAGTTAGAAGAGCTAAAGGTTCAATTACAAGAATCATTAGATAAATGATTCATAAATCCGAGTAATTCACTTTGGGGAGATCTTGTATTGCTTGTGAAGAAAAAGGATAAAACCTTTAGACTTTACATAAATTATAGACAAATAAAGAGGCTAACAATAAAGAATAAATATTTGCTTTTATAGATAGATGATTTATTCAGTCAACTCAAGGAGGCTATATCATTTTTGAAAATCAATCAACTCAAGGAGGCTATAGCATTTTTGAAAATAGACCTAAGATTGAGGTACTATCGATTAAGAATCAAGGATCTACATGTAGAAAAGGTCATATTTAGAACTCATTATAGGCATTACGAGTTCTTGGTAATGTTGTTTGGGTTAACAATGCACCCGTTGTGTTTATGGACTTGATAAATCAGCTCTTTCAACCATACTTAGATAAGTTTGTATTGGTATGCATATAAGACATCTTGGTCTATTCAAGCTTGTATTTAGAGCATGAACAACATTTGAGGCAAATATTATTGACTTTGAAAGAACATTAATTATGCACCAAACTTAGCAAGTATGAATTTTGGCTAAAAGAAGTGATTTTTCTAAGACATGTTATATTAGCTGAAGGAATATCGGTGGATCCTAAAAAAATCAAGGTAATATTGAAATGAGAAAGGCCTACAAATATAATTAAGATTTGTAGTCTCCTTGGTTTAGTAGGGTGTTATCAAAGATTTATTAAAAGGATTTTCCACCATAGTTATTCTCATGACTCGATTGATCTGAAAAGAGATACAATGAGAATGGATAAAAGACTGTAAAAAAAGATTTCAAGAGTTGAAAATGAGGTTTACTACTACACCAATGTTAACACTTTCTTCAAGAATAAGAGGACTATTAGTGGTTTATAGTGATGCATCAAATAAGAATTTAGGTTGTGTATTGATTCAACATAGTAAAGTGATTTCTTATGCCTTAAAATAGCTAAAAACCCATAAGATCAATTACCTATGCAACTGTTTTAGTGTTTGCTTTGAGAGTTTGGAGGCATTATTTATATGAGTCTCGAGTTCATATATTTACAGATCATAAGAGTTTGATATATATAATGATATGTAAGGAATTAAATATGTAGCAAAGATGTTGGGTGGAATTAATAAAGAATTATTATTGTGTAATCAAGTGCCATCTGGGGAAAGCAAAAGTTGTCGTTGATGCTCTTAATTGTAAGAATAGGGTAGTAAAGGCTTAGTGAGATGATTCAGATGGAAGGGTATCGTTAAAGCTAAGAAAGATAGGTGCCTAAATAGATACTGGACCAAGATAATATTTGATAGCTCAGTTGAGAATAAGGTTGACACCCCGAGATAAGGTGTTTGATGCTCAATGAAAAGATATCGAAGCTGATAGGATAAAAGACAAAGTAAAGTTAGGAATTGAGAAATCATATCAGATTCTGGAAGATGGAATGATAGTCCTCAAAATAAGAATGTACTTGTCAAGTGATGAAATACTAAAAAGGAAATTTAGTAATAGGCTCATAAGTCAAGGCTCGCAATGCACTTTGGAAGCACTTAAATGCAACAAGATTTAAATTTTTTTTATTGGCGACCTAATATGGGAAAAAAAAGTGGCTAAATAAATGGCAAGGTATGAGATTTGTCAACATGTAAAAGTAGAACATCATAAACCGACCGAGCTTTTAAAATGACTACTGATACCTAAATAGAAGTGATAAAACATCATGATAGACTTTATATCAATGATACTTAAGGAGGGAAAGGAGCGATGTAGTTTGGGTCATCATCTACTAGTTAACTAAATCTACACTTTTTTCACCTTTGAGAATGATATACTCAGTAAAAAAATTAGCAAAATTGTATATGGATAAAGTTATAAGATTATATGAAATATATTTGTCAATTGTTTTAAACTTAGACCCCGAGTTTACCTCCCGGTCGTTGTCAAATGTTCAGTAGGCTTTAGGAACAAAATTAAATCTAAGCACAACTTTTCATCCCGAGGCTGATGGTTAATCTAAAAGAACCATTCAATTATTAGAAGACTTGTTAAGAGTTTGTATATTGAAATTCAGATGGAGTTAGGAAGATCATATGTCATCAATGGAATTTACCTATAACAACAATTATTAGGCAATAATAGGAATGACTCCCTACGAAGCCTTATATGAAAAAAGATGTCAGATGCATGATTTACTGGGAAGAGGTTCGGGATAGGCAGTCAATTGGGCCAAAATTGGTACAAGTTACCTTAAAAAAATAAAGATCATAAAAGGTACAATGAAAATGGTTTAAGATAGGCAAAGAAGTTGTGCAGATAACAAGAGAAGACTTTTAGAATTTGGTATTGGTTATAGAGTGTTTTTAAAGGTTGCACCATGGAAACAAATGTTAAGATTTAGTAAGAAAGAGAAATTAACACTAAGGTATATTAGGCTTTTTGAAGTTAGCAAAAATATTATACATGTGGCCTATAAATTGACCTTGTCTCCATATGTAGCCAAGATCCACAACATGTTTCATATCTCCCAATTAAGGAAAGCTAAAATGGATTCATCTCGAGTCTTACCTTAGGTTCCTTTAAATATTGATGAAGATTTAACACTAGAGGTGAAATTGGTGAAAGTTTTGGATTATAGTGAAAAGGAACTGAGTAAGAAAATTTTGAATATTAAGGTGTTATAAAGCAATTCTAAAATTAAAAAGGTGGCTTGGGAAAGATAATATGAAATAAAAAGGAAATACCCCAAGTTATTTCTAGATTCAGGTTTGGGGAGATAATATGAAATAAGAAGGAAATACCCCAAGTTATTTCTAGATTCAGGTTTGGGGGTGTAAGTTTTGAGGATGAAATTTTTTATTTAAAGGGAAGAATGAAAAAAACCTAGTTATAATCTAATCCAAACAAAATAACAATAATAAAAAAAATATAAGAGGTATGAAACTAAACAAAAAAAAGTAATAAGACATTAATTAATTCAGAAGGAGGGGATAAAGGTAAAATATGAAAAACCTTAATTTAATGGGGTTAATGTGTAAAATTAGAAAATTAAAGCTATATAAAAACCTAATTTTCTTCTCGTAGCCATTGTTTTTCAAGCTAAAAAGCGGTGAATTTTTGAATTTTCTTTCAAATTCTTGCTAAATTCACTAAAAAAAGAAATTAGGTGTAATTAGGAAATTTAAAATATCTTTAGGTGTTCAAAAAATAGTGATTAAGAGTTATAAAATTATTTTGAAGAGAAAAAAG